>NW_022605576.1:1548480-1552331 GCF_008692095.1 Etheostoma spectabile | reverse complement strand
CTTAGTGACTACCTTACCTATGGGCCAGTAAGCCTATCAATTTTCCTGGTTTAAAAGGCTGAATTACAGTAAAGTGATGTCATTTTCTGAACTTATCAGGCTGTTCTAGCTGTTCTATTAGTTACCTTTACCCACTACGTCCTTAAATCAATTCTGGAACTTTTTTTTTTTAGTCTCATTGTGTAAATACCATTTTGTTAAAGCACCACAAGTCAATCATACAATATCGTCGCAATATCGACATTGAGGTATTTGGTCATAATATCGTGATATTTTCTCTATATTGCCCAGCGGTCAAAGCTGTTGGTTTTCTGTTTTTTTGGGAGGTATATGTACGGTTTGTATTAATTTGTATTCACAGCCTGACTACTGTGTCTCTTACCTGGGCCAGAGCTTGAAGGGGGGCGATGAGGCTGCTGTATGGGATCTGGATGTCTGGAAAGTCTCCCACTCTGTAGTTCCGATAGAGAGTCACCTGAGCCTCTTTTCGGAGCCTTTGATCAGCTTTGTCTTCCTGTAGGACACCCAACAGAACCACTGATAGTTAGAGAAACTGGCAGTTTGGGGAAGTAAGGACTGGGCTATACAGTAATCAATCTTAAAACTTGTTTGTGTGTGCTTTCACAAATGAATAGCACTGAGCATAAATATGTTTCAGCTGGATGTTTGATACCTTTTTCTGTCTTTGCTGTTGGATTTCTCTGTGTGCCATATCCAAGCTGACTTTCTCCTTATCCTTGAGAAATCTGCGTCTCAATCGGAGGATGTTATTACGTTGCTCGTTTGCTGCTGTTGAAATACAGATGACAAAATATACCGACATTCACAGCATTTCAATTCATTTGAAAGATTACAAAATAAAAAGGGAATGTTGTAGTGTCAAGTCTTTAACACAAATACAAGAACTACAAGAACACAGCATAGGTTCTGGCTTTTTGGGAATGTTGCTTAACATACTTTGAATTTAATTTTGCGAGCTCAAAAAAAAACAAAAAAAAAAACATTCTTTACCATTTTACAGTTAAAAGGTGCAGTAGGTAAGAATTATAAAACTAGCTTTCTGTCATATTTGCTGAAACTGACCCTATGTTCCAGTAGAACTACATGAAGCAGGTAATTAAAATCCTTTAGTGCGACTCGCAAAAATCCGATGCACCGATTATATGTATATATATAAAAATCAAGATATCGGTACCTGTTTTGGAATTGATCATTTTTTAACGATACTTAGCGTACTTATAATATACTTCTAATACATATTTAATGGGGTGGGTATTTTCTTCTCAGAGACTAACCTCTGGTGCGACTGTCCACCTCATCGGTTGATGCAGTAAGGCGCCTGAGGCCGAAGCCTTCTCCTACTGGTCTCCTTGCAGCAGTTTGCTTCTCTGCCTTCTTATCAAACACCAACAATGAAGACAGAGACTCAGATCCCAGTGTGTAGTCGGCTAGTGTATCCACACTGCTGCCCGTCAGCCAGTCATACACTGGACGCCGACCTAGGGGGAAAAGAAAGGTAAAAATCCCTGTTTTAGTTGGCAAGTTCTCAGACTGCATAGCTACAGGTGCAGTACACACTTCTAACATTAGTACTGCTTTACTGTCACCTATTACCACCTTCTGTTGTCACCTGCTATGGGGAGCGTGTGGCTTACCGGCGACACAGAGCTTACGAAGCGGAAGTGAAGCAGACGGAGGGAGGCTCAGAGAGACTGACTGAAGAAGAGATGTGCTTCTGATTAGTCGTGACGTTTCCTCACCAAGTTGTTAGGTTTTGTCTTGAATGTCTACAACTGAACTGTCAACTGAGCGTCGACGCAAGTGTTTGACACTGCAACGAGGGACAACTGGCCCAAAATAGCTGTTAAATTACCTTGACACATAATGGCCAAAATATCAAGTTTCCCCCCAAGGTTGTGGTTATGCCGTGACATTCACTACCAGGAGACTTAGGTCCGGGCTTTCGGATCTTTCAGTTTGGTCTGAACCAAACTGGCAGGTAAGAAAATGGGCCTCAGACCACGGTCCGATCAAAAGAGGTGGTCTCAATCCGGACCAAAGTACACCATGGTTCGGTTTGTTTGCAGTATGAAAACACTTTTTGGATGGTTCAGACTCTCTGACCAATTACAGGATATTAGGCAACTAGCCTAACTTCTTGTAATTGGTCCGAGAGCCCAAACCATACCATAGAAGAAGAAGAAAAAAAACGGACAGTACGTGGGGGAGAAGAAGAGATTAGATATTTAATTTCAATTTGGTCAGACGCCAATTAGTCAATTAGAATTTTGTTAGTTTGTTTGCATTTACAAAAACAATTCTGAGCGGATGAAAAAGAGAAGGTATGAACGGTAGAGCAATAGCAATATTAATAATAATAATAACGCAATTGGGATTAGCTCATTCATTTGTTCGTTCATACGGAAACGACTACCCGCCAAAAAATGCCAAAAATGACAACACGCTAACGTCAGACGCAGTCCCGTCTGCTCACCAATCAAAAGGGAGACACAACACACGTAGGTGGTGACGTCACGCCGTAGATATGTCATGGAAAGTTCCTTAGTGTGCTAGCAAAATCATGATGTGAAACCAAAAAGAATACATATAATATGTAGTAAACAATATAGAAAGTTGGTTGGGACCTTGGTCCGGACTTTAAGGTGTGAAAACGCCCTTAGAGCTGTACCTGCTGTTTGGGTTTGGCTAAACTCTAAAGAACCCTGAGTGGCTCTGAGTTTCCCCTTCATGCCTCCGGCCTGCGACGCTGCCATACTCTCCGGGCCTTGAGAGCTTTGGGTTTCAACAAACATGGGAGTCATCACTGTGCTCCTAAAGCGCCAGTTGGAATCAATCACGTAGTCCTGGAGAGTGGAGCAATGGAATCAATACATCAGACTCACCGCTAACAAAACCTCAAGCTACAACTCGTATAAACTAGCCTACCCCGAGAGGAATAAATGCTGCAGACGTCAACTGACCTGGAAGGTACACTCTGACAGTGGATACTCAAACATGTTTCGTTGGAAATCAGGACTCTGGCTGGTCATTTCCAGCAGCAGATTGGTAGCCAAGCTTAAGAAACACTTCTCGATTCGACAGGAGTACAGAGAACGAAGCACCGTCACCATCCGCTCGAGGGTGGCAGTGGGGAGACGCTTCTCCTGACTCCAGAAGTTACGCACATAAAGCCTGAAAACACAGTTGACAGGGGTGTTTTATTTAAGGTAAAACACTGAATATTGCACAGTGAAATGATCAGAGTACACTTCCCTGCACAATATATGAAAGAAAAACATAAAATAACTTACTGAAGGCCTTGGTTTTCTTCAGACAGTCCCTGAAGTAGTGTTTCTTTGGCTGCATTCAAAACCTCTACTGAGGTGCTGTCTTCCATGCTCTCTGCATCACTGGATGAACAACAAAACAGTATATCATTACAGTTCACAACAGAGAAGAAACAATGGACTGCAAACACCATTAAACCTTTAAAGGTCCCATGGCTTGGAAATTTCATTTTATGAGTTTTTTTTAACATTAATATGAGTTCCCCCAGCCTGCCTATGGCCCCCAGTGGATAGAAATGGTGATAGGTGTAAACCGAGCCCCGGGTATCCTGCTCTGCCTTTGAGAAAAAGAAAGCTCAGATGGGTTGATCTGGAATCTCCCCCTTATGAGGTCATAAGGTTACCTCCCCTTTCTCTGCTTTGCCCGACCAGAGAATTTGCCCCCCCCCCACAAGAGAGAGACATCACGGCTTTCAGACGAGCAAAGTGGCAGTTGGTCAAGGCCACAGCCCCAGGCCCCCCCACTAAGACTAAGTATTAGGGGACCACTAAGGTCTATATAAA
>NW_022605576.1:1546807-1548470 GCF_008692095.1 Etheostoma spectabile | reverse complement strand
GATACAGTATTAGGGGACCACTAAGGCCTGTATTAAAGCATCCAAAGAGCACCATGTTATGGGCCCTTTAAATTATCCAGTCAGCCCTTTGGTCTAACCAGAAAAATGTATGCAAAACAATGACGTGCTAGTTTAAGTGTGAAATCAGAACAGTCCAGAACCCAAAAGGCTCAGACTACCTGTAGTTGTCCTGGATCCACATGAGGATGTCGTACATCCTCTCTCTGCACACGGGTGAAGGATGGCAGACAAAAGCCGTCACAGCTCCCAGGAGCTCCTGGAGCTGAACCGGAGTCAGCTGGGCAACAATCTTGTGGATGATCTCCAGACACACTCTCTGCCTTGCTTCATCCCTAGGAGCACAGAAGAGTAATAGTAATATATATACAAATTTGTTATTCATTTACATAAGTGACATCACCACTTCAAACCATCTGCGGCTATCAAGCTCTGCACTTCAGCACTCAGTAGGAAGTAAAAGCATGCTGGGAGATTTTCCTGGCAAATGGTTGTGGAACAAACGACAGTACAGTGTACAAGTTAGCAGGGTTTTATCAGAAAGAGAATAAAGGTGCAGATCATTGAGAAGAGTATAGGAATAACTGACCTGTGGCGCATGGTCTCAATGAAGCCTGTGGTCTTCAGATGCAGAAAGATGTCTGGAATGACATCGGCTCGACTCAGCACGCACTCCAAACAATACGTTTTTAAGTTGCCGTGCAACTTCGGCAGGAGGGAGAACACATGGTTGACAAACCTGAGAAATTAAGAATAAAGCTGCAGTTACAAAAAGACTTAAGACAGGTTAGAAAAGGACTTGGGGCCCTATCTTGCATTCTGGGCATGCTGGTCTTACAGGGAGGTGTGTTCAGGTGCATTCTGGGCATGCTGGTCTTACAGGGAGGTGTGTTCAGGTGCATTCTGGACGCGCTGGTGTTACAGGGAGGTGTGTTCAGGTACATTCTGGACGTGCTGGTGTTACAGGGAGGTGTGTTTAGGTACATTCTGGACGTGCTTGTGTTACAGGGAGGGTCAGGTACATTCTGGGCGCGCTGTGGTCTTCAGGGAGGGGTGTGTCAGAGTGCATTCTGGGCCGTGCTGGTCTTACAGGGAGGTGTGTTCAGGTGCATTCTGGGTGTGCTGGTCTTACAGGGAGGTGTGTTCAGGTACATTCTGGGCGTGCTGGTCCTACAGGGAGGTGTGTTCAGGTGCATTCTGGGCATATTGCTATCTTAAGGCAGCGGAAAGTGATCGCGACATTGACCAACAAAAACCTGGTAAGTCAATAATGGAGCTTTTTTTGTGATCAAATGTTTTTCATTATACAATTAACAAACAATAACAAACAATACACTGAGAACGCGTCCCAGGACCAAAACACACGGAGATGAAAAATAACCCACCTCTGATTAATGAAGACACCAAGGACAACCCTTTTGAACCATGTGTTCGGACCCTTTTTTTCCACCATCAAACTAGTAAAAGTGGATTCTACCCTGAATGCACCTGCGCCAAGCGCATCACGCCGTGCGCTTAGCTCGTTGAAATAGGGCCCTGGGTGGTATTACTAAGCAATGTTTTCTTTTCTTTTTTTGAGGCGTTTGTATAAGGTTTTAGTTGTTTAAGATATAATCAAACTGGAGAACTGTTTCACTTCCTGTAA
>NW_022605576.1:1545084-1546797 GCF_008692095.1 Etheostoma spectabile | reverse complement strand
CCTTGATCCTCCAATAAAAAGATTTATTAAATTAATTAAAGTCTAGGACCAGGTTAAAGACAATTTACATCCACTAAAATCCATAAAATGATCTATATTACAGGGGAACAGCAGAAAACCAAAAGCAGAACTACAGACTCACCGATCCATAAATGGAGGAAAGTGCTTTGACACTTTGTTCAAGCATACAATGAACTTGTCATCGAGGTCTTTTTTCTTCAGATTTGTTATCTTACTTGCTGCGAGACTGAGAAGCTCTTGACGATGCTGAGACAAAAGAAGAAGAAAAAATCAAACATGAATGAACTTTAATTCATGTAACAAATGTAATGCATCAAAAATGTAGCGTTTTTATCAAGATAAACATCTACTGACTTCACTTGAGCTTTAACTGAAAATAAATATTCTTTTTATGTGACATCTTTTCTACTGAGGCGCTCTGAGCTTTGCTCAGACAGAAACAGAAATGCAGTGGAACTTAACCAAACTGGGGAAGGTCTCATACATTGTCCACTTCAGCCATGTTCTTCAGGATGAGGCCGATGATTTCCGCAGCAGCTGCGTAAACCTCTTTATACTTTACGAAGGACACGTTGTTGGTCAGAGACTGGATGTACCTGCAAAAACACACAGAAGTGACTTACTGTAAGATGCTTTGCAAGATGACAGTACGTAAACTACAACACACACACACACACACACACACACACACACACACACACACACACACTAGTAGGTACTAGTACTGAGCATTAGAAATGCTACTGCTACAGTAGGTACTAGTACTGAGCATTAGAACTGCTACTGCTACAGTAGGTACTAGTACTGAGCATTAGAACTGCTACTGCTACAGTAGGTACTAGTACTGAGCATTAGAACTGCTACTGCTACAGTAGGTACTAGTACTGAGCATTAGAACTGCTACTGCTACAGTAGGTACTAGTACTCAGCATTTGAGCAACTCAATTTATTAAATAAATTTAATTAATAAAGTTATTTTCCCCTATTAGTTACTTTGAATAATTTCCAAAAAGTGCTTATTTAATCTTAAACATTAGGCAACTAAGATATTTATAGAGATTGTTCTTTGTAATAAATGCTGTGTTTGAACCTGCAAAGACACTTTGTCATTTGGAAATGAAAATGAATATTGGCAAGTGAAAAATGTGAGTTTGCACTAAAAATCAGTTTTAACATTTTTGAATTTGAGAAATGTTTCATCACCAAAAACATGCTCAATGATGCATTGGAGTATATTTTACCCGTCGTATTCAATTCCACACAAGGCATCGTAGGCAGGGAGGTTGTTGGCCAGGATGATTCCCAGCAGCTGGAGTCCAACGGAGTTGTCTTTGCTATTTGGGTCGATGCCACGGAATCGCTCATAGATCAGACTACAAGGCAAGAAAAGAGATGAAGTTAGGGATCCGTACAATACCACTATATTTATAAAATACTGAAAACAAATGGTAATATGCGACCAAACATACTGCTGGATATCATACATACACCAGACAGGAAGTAGAGTGTAAAGCATAGAGTTTCTCTATCGTGTCTGTTTTCTCCAGACTAGTATTTTACAGCTATTATTTATAATTGGTGACAATTGCAGTCAATATACCATCTTGCTTTGAAATATCACTTGGGTTTTACAAATCAGGCCCTCGTGTGTTCCTCGGGTCAAATTTGACCCATTTTCAGTTTTTTCATCAC
>NW_022605576.1:1538405-1545074 GCF_008692095.1 Etheostoma spectabile | reverse complement strand
AAAATGGGCCTTCAAAATAAGCTGAAAATGTCAATATTAGAAATATCAAATAACTATGGAAAAAACATCCAAAAAAAGCACCCACAACACTGAAAAAGTGGAGAAAAATGTCAGGAAAAGCAATAACTTTTTTTTGATCGTTGACAGGATGACAACACAAGGGTTAAAACAGATCTGAAATAAAAAAGAAAGATGTTTGGCATTTTGAATCTATATTTCTCTGACTAGATGGAGGGGACGTCCCTAAGGCTAGACCAGAGAATCCTTATCATGGTATCAAGCGTCTCTGTCCTGGACTGGCCACTTCCACTGAGCTACAGGCTTGTGTCAGATGCTTATCAATTGTTGAGTGAGAGTGTGGAAGCATACCTGTAAGGCACATGCAGGCAGTCTTTCCAGCACTCCACCAGGGTGCGAATGATCTCCAGGTTGTGGCGGAAAACAGCCTTCTTAGAGTGGAAGCAATGCTTCATCAGGAACTCTAACAGCCGGTTGGCAAGCACTTCATCTCTGGGGTTATCCTGGGACCAAATTATTCTGTTAATAACAGTTATTTTATAGGGTACTAAAATGCAACAATAGCTAAAAGAAAAGTTTAAATTAAAACTCTGAAATATCCATAGATGATGACAAAAACGGGTTCATCTACATTTGTTAATTTTAGCTTAAGAACTCTTTTATACATCGGTCTATCCTGTGGCTGATCCTAAATCAGTGTGCTGCCAATGAAGATCTGGACCTGGGGATATCATGTGTCTTTGTCATGGCTGTTGTTATGTCTTCATCCTTGTACTTTATGTGTAATTACTGTCTAATCTGTGTGTGTTTTTCTTTTTATTTCTTCTTTTCGAGCGCAGCTGCTCTGGAACACAAAATTAATTTCAGTGTCAATTTCACAATTAAGTTGTATCGTTAATATTAGCAACCTTAGGGTTAGTCTATATCCACGAAATTCCACCGGATGCATGTCTTTTTGCCAATGTCCATTTCCTTCTGCTTTCTTTGAGTGGGAGCTTTAAACTTTGGTGGATTTCTGAGGACTATGGTTACCTGGTCCTCAGATCTCTGCAGGGTAAATCCAGACAGCTAGCTAGACTATCTGTCCAATCTGAGGACTATGGTTACCTGGTCCACAGATCTCTTCAGGGTAGATCCAGACAGCTAGCTAGACTATCTGTCCAATCTGAGGACTATGGTTACCTGGTCCACAGATCTCTTCAGGGTAGATCCAGACAGCTAGCTAGACTATCTGTCCAATCTGAGGACTATGGTTGCCTGGTCCTCAGATCTCTGCAGGGTAAATCCAGACCACTAGCTAGACTATCTGTCCAATCTGAGGACTATGGTTACCTGGTCCTCAGGTCTCTGCAGGGTAAATCCAGACAGCTAGCTAGACTATCTGTCCAATCTGAGGACTATGGTTACCTGGTCCTCAGGTCTCTGCACGGTAAATCTAGACAGCTAGCTAGACTATCTGTCCAATCTGAGGACTATGGTTACCTGGTCCTCAGATCTCTGCAGGGTAGATCCAGACAGCTAGCTAGACTATCTGTCTAATTGGAGTTTTCTGTTGACCACTAAAACTACTTTTTTGAACATACACTTTTATTTTGCAGTGGCGGTGTCCGGTGCTTAGCCCCGCCCAAGATGCTCGAGATTGGTTTAAAGAAATGCTAATAAACCAGAACAGGTTTTTCTCCCATCCTGGAATGCTGGGTGGACTAGTCAGACCTGCAGCGCTGTGAAGGGAAGGTCTGGCAAAGCGAGACTACCTTAGGGCTGGCCAGGCTTGTCCAAGAGAGCACTATGACGACGATATCCACCACCATAAAATGGATCCCCTCTCCTCCGTTGTTTCCAGAAACAATGACTTGCATGAGCGGGCCCAGCCAGTGCTTGGCATACGGTCGAAAAACCTGAAAATATCCAACGGCAAAGATTAAATCCCAGAACAAATACTGAACACAAGAGGAGCAGAGAATGAGGTATAGATGTAGTGTCCTCATAGACAGTAACGGAATCAATTGACCTCCTCTGTGTTGATGATCAGCTTGGAGATGAAGAGTCGGATATTCAGAGGTGTTGCTGGATTTGCTAGTTTTGCATGTAGAAACTTCATCCATGGAGGAAGTTCACTCGGCACGTTTCCCTGTGTCATTAACAAAAAGAGCACGTTGAATGAAGTTTTGGAATATATTATAGAAAGTGACTAAATCACTGTAATTTATGTGATATCAAAATACTGGCTGTGAAGCCATGCGTTTGTCTCCAGCGTTGCTTAAACCTGTTCAGATTAAACCTAAAGGACAAAAAAAAGACGTTAACTTTTTCTCAGTGCCACTGACCGGTTCAATTTTAGGAGTTATGTTGTTCCTCAGCATGTGACCAATAAGAGCAGTCATGGTCGCCATGCATTCGTGCTGATTCAGCTCGTCCATTTCTAGATCCACCATTGCATCCTGGGGGGGATTTGTCTCTTCCGTCTCCTAGATGTACAAACAAACCAACCAACCTCTTATTATTAAACTGCAACTTACCTGTCACAGAGCTAAACATGCATGCATTTACTTGCCAGCAAGGCTTTTCCCTTCTGCAGGGTGGACAAATCTCTGATGTTTAGACCATCATACGACACAAAAGCATAAGCTCAGTGTAGCTTTATAAGGGAAACAAAATTATTTGAATGAACGCACTCTTTTAGCGACGGTGCGCCTGCGTCCTTCAGGGTTTTGGGAGCTGAAGGAAAAGCTCTGGACTCCGGTGGAGAAATCAAACTGACTCATCTCCTCACTCAGGCTGCTGTCGGCCATGTAAGACTGCGAGGACAGATACACTGGCGCTTCTGTGGAAACCAGACAGAAACCTCATGAATAGGGCTGCAATGACTAATCGATTAATGGTCAATTATTAAATTAATCGGCAAGTGTTTCCATAATCGATTATAGTTTTTATTAAAAAAAAAAGTAAAACCTCTCTGATTCCAGCTTCTTAAGTGTGAATATTTTCTAGTTTCTTCAGTATACTGAATATCTTTGGGAAACAGTGATCGACATTTTATAGACCGAGCGTCTAATCAGTTAATTGAGATAATAATGGGCAGATTAATCAATGATGAAAATATTTTTTTAGTTGCAGAACTTGTGAACAAACAGTATGAAGTGAAAAGAAAGCTAAATAAATTACTGGAGACACACTGACTTCTATGTCCACTAAATTACCTAAGTCACATCCCATTTTATTGTAAAGGGAAGGACATTTTTTTTTGTTTTTTTTTGTCTAATAATTAGGCGTGAACAGTGCATAGTTTGTGGTGGACATTTTAACTGCTCTCTAAAAACACTATTTGTAGCAGTAAATACCTCCATGCTCCTCGCTCACTTCTTTTCGGATCATGACGTATTTCTTCTTTCTCTCGAGTGGAACCTACAGTGATGAAACATATGAATGAATAAACCATGACTGCAACTCAAAGTACAGTGTTAAACAGATGTGTTACAAAAAAAGCATACCTCGATTTCAATTGGAAACCTGTAGGTCCTTTCAATGTCAATGATGTTCTCCAGAATGAACTGATTCTGGACAAGGAAAGAAAACCCCAATCAGTCAAAGCCTCATGAGTCCTCCAATCACCAAAATAGACCACTATAGAGCTCAGCAGTGTGGGTCTGGTAGTGAAAAATCACATTTATTTTCTCCATAAGGATTTTTGATTATTAGCCATAATGTCTATACCCTCTAAGGTAGACTTACCACGAGCTACGAGACCAAAACAAAGGTTTATGCTCCTGTAGAAGTCCCGCAATGTCACGGAGAAGTACACTACCCACAATCCTAGGCGTAACAGCGATGTCTCTGATTGGTGGAGCTCACCGTTACCATGGAACTGTTTGACACACCGGCGAACGGCTAGTAAGCTGCTACCATTGATGTCGTTAATGTACAGTTTTGTACCTTTGAGCTTCTCTTCAGTTTTGATTTTTTGTTGCGTTAAATCAAATGTTTTATGGTCAGTTTTCATCTTGTAGCTGGTTGGCTTGGTGCCAGGCTTAAAACTCTTTATATACTCTAAGCATTTTCTGAAAAGTCAACAGAGCAATTGAATGGGAAAAAAATCACTTCTGGAACCAGAGCCAGTCACCATTCACCTCTATTCCTCTCTTCCCATGGATTAGACAACAATAGACAAAGAGAAGTACAGTAATTGTGGTACATGGTTCCAAAATAAAAGATAACTGCAGTGATGAAGTGAGTTGGATATAATCACAGAAGCCAGTTGTTACCTTCTCTGGTTTCTCACTGAAGAGGAAGCCTTGGTAGAATTTGGGCTCGTTGAAGCTGCAGCTGATGACGGCGATGGAACAGTTGTAGGCGGCACAGTGGTAGTGTCTCCTCAGTTCCAGGAGCTGAGTCTCACCAGTCATGTTCTCAGTGAATGCTTCAAAACATGACCTAATTGAAATAAATCAATATTCATAATTTCTTCATGGAAAAAGTAGGACTTTTTACATCACTGCTGTGTCACGTCTTGAATTGTGAAGAGGGAGTCGTACTTGATCAAGGTCTTGGACAACTCGTTCCCCTCCGTTTGGTCTGAACGACAGTAGGCTCGATTAATGCGGGATTCTTTGGAGTAAACCTCTTCTTTGGGAAGACGAGAATACAGGAGCTCCATCAGCTTGTAGCAGCCTTTCTTCTTCATCAGCTGGATCTCAAATTCAGATTCATTTGACTGAAATTGATAGATAAAACAGCCTTTTAAATAATACAGCACTAGCTTTGGGCTGTGAGGACAAAAGATCTATCTGCCAAGTGTTTGATTAAAATCTTAAACATACCAAATGAACTGTCTCTTAGAACATTAAGCATTACCATAAAAGTCTACAATAAAATCACAACAGCTACAAAAAGTGTTTAGCGTGCATCGTTAAATTTCCCAATGTTGAGCAGCAAACCTTTGTGAAGCGGCTGAGCAGCAAAACAATTATGTCTGAGACATTTGCCACAAAGAAGTCGCACAGGGCCTTGGTGCTGCAGTGAGAGGCCAGAGGCAGCAGAACCCTCTCGGACATGGCCTGCAGCATGGAGCTCACGGGCACGTCGCCCCGCTGGATCAGCCCGTATACGGTGCACAGGAGCTGCATCTGCCGCTCGCCGCTCGACCTAGTCACACATTAACAAGCAACAAAACAACTCCTGTAAGATCTAATGTGATGTAATATGAGGACTCTGCAGTGAAACTTGTTATATCCATGAATCCAAATATGGACTAGTGTAATATCGCAATGTTTGTTAAAGGCAAAATCTGTGTCAAACCATTCTGAATGAAGTATTGTGTAGTTGCAAAGACCTCCCGGCCTACACATCCTATCTTTTTTGTTTGTTTTAAGATTATTTTTTGGGCATGTTTGGGCCTTTAATGACAGCACTGCTGAAGACATTAAAGGTGAGAGACAGAGGAAGAATGACATGCAGCAAAGGGCCGCAGGTCGGAGTCGAACACGGGCCCGCTGCGTCGAGGAGTAAACAGCTACATATGGGCGCCCGCTCTACCAACTGAGGTATCCGGGCGCCCCTACAAATCCTATCCTACAGGCTGAAGAAAAAAATCTTTGTTCGGTATAGATCCTAGCAAAAATCAAACTATAATCATTTTATTTTTTAGCGTGCAGCCCTACTTTACTAACCGCTTAGCAATTCTTTGGAAACAGGTTTGGAAGGCCTCCTCCATGATGTGTTTTCTGTCACGGCACAGAATCTCGGCCATCAGCTTGAGCAGGAGTGGACTCTGAGAAAGCTCCAAGGCATCCAGCAACTAAAAGACAGAAAGTCCTACAGGGTTGGTCCATGCGCCCAAGCACCAACTGCAAGTAACATCTGGTTA
This sequence comes from Etheostoma spectabile, assembly GCF_008692095.1. Classification (NCBI taxonomy): domain Eukaryota; kingdom Metazoa; phylum Chordata; class Actinopteri; order Perciformes; family Percidae; genus Etheostoma; species Etheostoma spectabile. The sequence goes on along the minus strand of NW_022605576.1, from coordinate 1,539,193 downwards.
AACCAGAGAGATGTTACCTTTCGGATACAGTCCATGTAGTTGTTGCGGTGAAGCGAGCCCTTGGCAAACTCATCCGACTGCATGGGGAAGTGGGCCGCCACCAGGGCGTCCAGGGCTCTCTGCAGCTCAGCCAATGGCTCCTCTGGGAGGGTTGTGAAGAAGGGTAACACCAACAGGGCCTGGCTCTGAGGAGTTGAGAGAATCCGGCATAAGAAATGTTCATAGCTTCGGTTACTTTAACTCAAAATCAAAGTTATTTCAAGTAATCCACTACACTGACCGGATCCTAACATGAACCATTACCTTGAGATTGAGTGGCAGATTCATGTCAACCAGCAGCATAGTGAAAGTGGAGAACACCGGTCGGAACGCTTCATGGTTGATATTGGAGCAGACAGACGAGTCAATCTGATGGCAGAGAGAAAAGTGTCTAGGAAATACAGTTAAGCTGTAGTGTGTAGTTCCACAAGCCTTCCGTGATCGTACACCACCCCTACTCAAAGCAGTTGCTAGTAGCCATGGAGGACACAGAGGATAAAAACAAAACAAAATGGACTCTTGAGAAGAGGTCACTATCTTCGCTCGAGCTTCTGCGCGAAAGTCGCCAGACGCCACAATCTTCTGAACATAGTCATACTGAGAAATACAGAGAGAGTTGAGTGGAGCTGATAGTCTTAAAGGTGCTCTAAGCGATGTTTGGTGATGTTACTTCTTGTTGACGTTCAAAGTATTTTCAAAGAAAACGAGACTAGCTCGACCCTCCCTCCTCCTCATCCCGTCCCCTCCCC
>NW_022605576.1:1535589-1538395 GCF_008692095.1 Etheostoma spectabile | reverse complement strand
TGCTTCCGCGCACTAACCCCCCCAACCCCCAAGTCCTTCTTGTTGCTTATTTGCTGGAACACTGTTAGTGTATGTTTTGTGGTGCAGGTGGGCACAGTTTGTTTATCTTGCTGTTTGTAGACCCTGGGCTATCTACAGAGACCGCATTTTTTACAGTGTGTTCAGGGGACAGGCAGCTAGCAGATAGTAAGATGTTTTTTACAGTGTGTTCAGGGGACAGGCAGCTAGCAGATAGTGAGGAGATGTTTTTTACAGTGTGTTCTGGGGACAGGCAGCTAGCAGATGGTGAGGAGATGTTTGCTGTATGTGAAAACAAATGTTCTAGACCAAAGAACGTGTGACATCGCTTAGAGCACTTTTAATTAGCTTTGTAGCAATGGCTTGAATGTAGCGGATGTTAGATAGATAGATGATAGATAGATATTTAATGATCCAATGAAATGGGAAATTACAGATTACATGTTACATTAATATAAAGAAGTTACATACTAAAGCTTTAACATTAGAGAAAATATTAAATAGAAAAATGGGTATGCTTGTATTGTACTGCATTGTAATGTTTTATCACTCGACTGGGCACATAACTGACGATTATTATAACTTAGGGGTGTTACTTATTTACAAAACCTGGCAGTTAGAATTCCTAGTTTTTGTTTTGCATGGGGACATGCAGCAGTAACTCCAGCTTTAGAATACCTGGAGGAGCTTGGACATCAGCAGGAGAGTGGCAGTTTTGCTCTCTGGAGTTGAGGAGGGTCCTTCCCACCACGACTGCAGACTACTCCACCTTCTTAGCACCTCTTCCACCAGCCGTTTTCCCTGAGTCTTCCTCACAGAGCGCTCTCTAAAGCTGTGGTCCAGCATGCCATTCAGCAACGCACTCACCTGGTGAAAAAGAAAAGCCTGCCTCACACACAAAAAACTGGGATACAAAAGTGTTTGCACAAAAAACATTTTCTGAAATGAGAGAGGAGAAACTGTGCTACCATGCTGGGATTTTGAGAGGACGTTTTCATGAGGCGGGGGACTGTGGTGTCCAGACTTCCCAGCAGCTCAGTGTTGAGGGTCAACTGGAAGAGGCTGTAGAAGTACTCGCCGTGCGAGAAGCTCAGGAAGTTATGGCTGTGACTTCCAGATATCGGCACAGAAAGCATGATGGTGTTCAACAACAAGTCCACCAACTGCTCACTCTGCAGAGACACAGCAGGAAAGAAGGGGGGGCAGATGTGAGAAACACTTGGTAAATTCATAGAAAGACAAACTGTATCATTATTTTACAAACTATGCATAGTAGAGCTGCAAAGACTAATCACTTAGTTGTGTCAACTATTAAAGTTGTGGACAAAGCGAGACATTTGAGGACGTCGTCTTGTGGTTTGGGAAACACTGAATGACATTTTCCACTATTTTCTGACATTTTAAAGATCAAACAACCAATCGCGAAAATAATCAACAGATTAATCAACTATGAACTATGTTGCAGCCCTGATGCATACTAATACATCCACTATTCATTTAGCTACATTCTTAATTTCATCCTAACTTCTTTTTGCTGTAGTCAGTAGCCTGCAGCTATAATAACTGAGCATAGGTAGATTCCATTTCATCAGATTTGGACAAATCTAATCTATAATAAGAGAGGTAGCACTGACCTGTTGACTTAGAGAGAAGGCTAGCTGAAGCAGGCCGTCTGCTAGACTCTTGGTATTTATGTCCAAGGATGGGAGTGCCTTCCTGTCCTCACCGGGTGCTATACCTTTATAAACGGTCATTAGAAGTCGGGACCCAAGGGAGGTGGCGTAGATGGCATCCTTTAACACGATGAGAAGCACAAACACAGAGAATATGTAATACCTAGACCAAAGTCCCTAGTACATAAGGTCAAATATTCTACTTTTAGATCATTTTCAATATGTTTTGAGTGTTTAATAATGAGGAGAACTGAATAGCATGGCACATTGGGGCAAATGAAAAATGGTGCTGCAAAGATATATATATATATACATATATATGAAATACCTGGCTGTGCAGAATGGAGCTGAGGAAGTCGGCTTTGTGGATCTGCTTACAGGAAGACAGAACCATTTCCATTTGGTCATGGCGGCTCAGGGTGCTGGCATGGTAGAGGTCTACAGCACACAACTCCTCCACACTAGAGACAGAGGGGAAGAAAAAAAATACATGATGACTGGTGTCAAAGAATGAAATCTCAGGCTGTGCCTCAACGAGAGCGTATTTGTTACCAACTGCTAGAACCAATATGCTATTATATCTATTTTTCCCCACAACTATATTCATGGCTATCCAGTCGGCGAGTTGTCTATTCAGGTCTCAGTAAGCTCAATCCAGTTTGGATTTTCTTTACTCCTCACGCAGATGGCAGCGGCGGATAAGAGTTCGATTATCGATGGTGGGACTGACCTACACAGGTGTAACTATTAATTCCTTGGCTCAATCGATTTATTATAATTATAATTTTGCAGACTCAACTTCATTGATCTGCAGTTTTTGTAATAAATATTATGTTTTAAATGTATTTTTTTGTATTACTGCACATATAGCACAATAATTTAATCCCTGAAAACACACTGAAAAGTCTGTGCAAATTCATAACTGCAATATTTTATATATTGTAATATAATATATATTATATTATTACACTATATTTTGAGACACAGATACATTTGTAATTTTAACTATGTAATATTATTTTCACAATGCGTATAAAACAATATTGATCTTTTTACTATTTTATGTAGGTATATTGTCCTCTCAGGAACTGTGCACCTCGTCCCACATCCCCCCC
>NW_022605576.1:1528898-1535579 GCF_008692095.1 Etheostoma spectabile | reverse complement strand
CCTTTTTCTTTTGCACCACTTATATTTTATTCCATGTTATATTCCTTTTACATATCTTGTTGACACTGGAAAGGAGTTGATGCTATCTCGTTACACAGGTATTGCACATGTGTATAAGGACAATAAAGGCATTCTATTCTATTTCACATTGCATGTGGTTTTTCTTCTTCTAACAGTTAAAATGAGAGTAGTCAAAAATGAAATACATACCTTTTGCGTGAGATTTTTATCCGCAAACTGCTTTCAAGACGCGTGCGGTAAGGTGAGGCCAGCAGCGCCTTTAGTAAGGGAACACACACTTCTGGCAGGTTCTTCATTACCTCCACATCCGCCATGTTGAAACCTACAGAGGACGGCTCACACACCACCAGTGCCGTCAGCTTAAACAAGTCGGAAACAAAGATGTCTTGTTCCAGAAGCTGTGAATAAAGAAAGCAAATAGTGAGCAGAAAAAAGAAGAATCGTGGCTTTCTTAATGTCAGGGGGTGTTAAATTCAGCGATACCTTCCACAATTCCTCGTCTCCTTTGACGAGAATCATGGTGGTGAACTCCAGCAGGCGGACGATGATGGTGCATTTGCTGAAGTTGTACTGGTCCACCTCTCTCGGGCTGAAGTGAGAGGTCTTCTTGCCGAGAGAGAAACAGCTCTCTGCTGCGGCCAGTTCGTGAGTTGCCAGCTCGGTCAAAAAGAAGCGTGTTGCTTTCAGAAAGCGGGAATCCTCTTTGGAGCCTTGACAATAAAAGAAACTGTATTTAATACGATCACTGTAGGGCCAGCACGTTTGTTTTTTCAGTTGATTATGTTACTTGGACAAGTCAACAATGTGGAAACTACTCTACGTGTTATCAAAAATACATTCAACGCATACAGTATACGTGTGTACTGTACGTTGAGCAGATGATGACCTCTCTGAGGAGATGATGTAGGAGAGTATTATTAGTATGTATTTTATCTGGTAGGTTTTATCATTTACTTCCTGTCAAAAAAATTGTATGTCATTGATCTCATCCTTTCATCGGTAAAATTCCATATACACGCCAGCAAATCTAATATAATTAAAATAATGGGACAAAAAGTAATCAAGTGACATTTAGAATAGATAAAAATGTGCGATTAACTGCGAGTTAACTATGGCATTAATGCAATTAATTGCGATTAAATATTTTAATTGTTGCACTAGAAAATATGTAGTGAATCTGATATGTAATTGACTTTATTTCTTGTTGTTTTTGTTTGTAATGGTCTCTGCTCTACGTCGAGCAATTACATTGCCATGTTACTATTGTTTGAATGGTAATACTTACATAAGTTTTTCTGTGTAAATAAAGTATTAAAAAGAATGTCAAAGAGAGGGATTTTCTGATGACTCACTACTGAGCATGTGATGAGGCTTGATTATGTGTAAGTGGATGAAGGTGTTGTAGCAGTCCAGGGCCGCCAGCAGCAGGTCCATCCACTGCAGGGTGCCCCTGACACTGAAAGGCCCCGTCAGGTCCCTGAGAGTGGGCTGAGAGAGGAGGCCCCCGCCCTCAAACCGTGAGATCAGGAAGCCCATGCCATGATCCTTCAGCATGCCATCGACCCACTGAGGCGGAGACTTCTTTCCTAACACATCGGAGAATGTATTCACATATATGACTTTAATTTAAATTAAACACCAAATAAGGCATGACTGCTGTGTGAATTATAAAAAGGATGGCATTATTTTCTTTCTTTTTATGAATTGCATCTGGTGTTTTGTACCAGTTCATCTGATCAAGGCCAACCTTGGAGGCTCACCTGGGAGGAGGGGTGTGAACTCGTAGAAGAGTTCCATGCATTTGTGGCGACACTCGGTCTGAGGTCTGCCAGATTGTTCCAGAAGCCATAAAACCACATCAGAGAGACAGAGCTTCCCATCAGGCGGAAAGCCCCTGGAAAAAGAGAGAAAGGAAAAAAGATAAGGATGGAACATTTGACATTTATGTATACATATAAATGAAAACATCTCATCATTGCATAAACATGATTGCTATTGGGCCTATTGTACTAAAAAGGGGAGTGGACCAGGGCCTGTAGTTAACTTTTTTTGACATCACATTTTAGTAACAGCAGTCGCGTCTTCTCTAACTGCTGCTTTCATGGACGTCATAACGTCATGACATGTTTCTTTGACTCATGCTCATCTTTTTGTCGATTGTTGGTTTCACATGGCCTCTTTACCCCAGTAATGTGCCGGCACATTTTTTGCTAAAATCCAATAAAATGGCGGACTTCTTTAAAATGTAAAAAAACAACCGTTGCAAAAAAACTAAAAAATGAAATGCTCAATTAGTCGACAGGTACATTGACAGTGTTACCCACCAATTGCTAAATTCACCCGCATTTGGCGGGCGGTCGGGTGTTAATTTCAGGCCCTGGAGTGGACACAAACTTATACAGTATGTATTTATGAAATGTAATGCTAAATATACACAATTTAGCTCAGATGATGAATTCCATTTTGAAGCTGTATCTTGTAATTTTGTCAAGTTAGCTTCACTAAGGTAAAGTAAAGGGAAGTGTTGTAGCTTAAAAAATCCAAACGATACCCATGTCCAGAGTACTAACCTTGGGACGCGTGTCTTTGCACTGTGCTGATTGAGACTGGCGGCCTTATGACTGATGATTCTTTTCAGATGATCAATGGCACTGCAACACTGCTGCACTGTACCTGAGGACGGAAGAGAGGCAAGAAACACATTCATACCTTTTTCATAATAATCTCCAAAACAACTACTTCCTGTACCTGTTCTACTTCCTGTCCCTGTTCTACTTCCTGTCCCTGTTGTGCAGGTATTCCACAAGTGTTCCTGGTCTAGAAGAAGTCTCCCAGCTGATCCTGCCTTGGACTGACCAAAGCTGGAGAAAGAGTTATCTAGCTGATGGGATCTTACCGAGCTACTGAGCATGTGCAGCTCCCAACAGAGATAGGATAGAAGTGAGATGTCTCACTCTGGAGCTAAAACAGAGACCTAAACACATGGTGAAAACAGGATCTGCGGCAATGTGCAGTACAACTAAAACATGGTGTTTTTTGAAAAAGAAACCATGGAAACCTATTCTGGTGCAACCTCAAAATACAATTATGAACCTGAAAATGAGCATAGTTTCTGCCGCCCCCATGAGGAATTCTAAGTAATGACAACAAAACTGTTGGTGCGTCCTTTTTCGGAATAAGGGTAAAAAACTGAATATTATTTGTATTTGTATTTACGGTAGTCATCGATGATGATATGAATGATATGAATCGGGGTTTCCTGTCTGAAAGCTGAAGTGGAAAAACAATTACCCATAGATCTCTCATCTGAGTGTGCAAGAGCCAGACTTTCGACAAATATGACGAGAACTTCAAAGATGAACTGCTCCACCAAGGCCCCTTCCTCCCTGCAGGGACAAAGCAAATACAGTACAACTGTCCAACAATGTGGTAACATGAAACCATTTTAACCTGGGGCCCCACAGAGACAAAATTAAAGCGTCAAAACAGAGACATAAGTTTTGTACCTGAATTGCCTGTAGATGCTATTAAATGCTAATGCCGCACCAAGCCTTTTGAATCCATTGGGGTGGAGAGCCAAGCTGTAGATACGCTTAAACAAGGACTTCATGTTGGTAGGGCTCTTCTCCTGCTGCTTGGGGGTGGTTTGTTTGATTGACCATTTGACAAACTCTTCAATGCAGCGGCCACAGAAGTCTCTAAGAGTGCTGTCCATTGGGTCAACCACACCGTCCTGGCGAGAAAAAACAAAAAAACAAACTTCATTGTATGTGCTTCAAATGGCAGAAAAGAAACAAAGCGACTATCATTGAGAAAAGGTTAGAGTAACTTTTACTGATGCAAGTCTTCTTTGAATGTTTGGTCTCTAAAGCCCTCCCCAGAATGGCAACACTTACCATAATGGCCTCCAGAACAGCAACTGTATCTTGGCTCTCAAACTTCTTGTTGTTGGTGAACCAATGAATCAGCTGCATGACCAGCGGCTCAAAGAGCTGTCTGGTCACCTGGTGAAAAACAAATCGTATCAAATTCATAAACATTACTGTAGTCATTATCATACACCGTCCGAACCAGGCTCAGTGTGTTCCATCACTCAGGCTGATAACAATACATAGGCAAAATACACAAAATGGGTCCAAGGACTACTAGGAGTTATTATAAAACTGAAATGAACCAACTGGAGGCTGGTGCCCTGTTCATGAGACGTGAAAGATGCAATTTTTAACATTTGTAACTTTAGCAGCTAAGACAACAAGTGCACTCAACATTTTGTTCAATTTTTTAATACTTTAGATACTTTAAGACTTCAGGTACAGTATTAGGGGACCACTAAGGTCTAGACTTGAGATACAGTATTAGGGGACCACTAAGGTCTATATAAAAGAGACTTCAGATACAGTATTGGACCACTAAGGTCTATATAAAGAGACTTTCAGATACAGTATTAGGGAACCTAAGGTCTAATAAAGAGACTTCAGATACAGTATTAGGGACCACTAAGGTCTATAAAGGACTTCAGATACAGTATTAGGGACCACTAAGGTCTATATAAAGACTTCAGATACAGTATTAGGGGACCACTAAGGTCTATTAAAAAGACTTCAATACAGTATGGGGACCACTAGGTCTTATAAAGAGACTTCAGATACAGTATTGGACCACTAAGTCTAATAAAAGAGACTTCAGATACAGTATTAGGGGACCACTAAGGTCTATATAAAGAGACTTCAGATACAGTATTAGGGGACCACTAAGGTCTATATAAAAGACTTCAGATACAGTATTAGGGGACCACTAAGGTCTATATAAAAGAGACTTCAGATACAGTATTAGGGACCACTAAGGTCTATATAATGAGACTTCAGATACAGTATTAGGGGACCACTAGGTCTATATAAAGAGACTTCAGATACAGTATTAGGGGACCACTAGGGTTTATAAAAGAGACTTCAGATACAGTATTAGGGGACCACTAGGTCTATATAAAGAGACTTCAGATACAGTATTAGGGGACCACTAAGGTCTATAAAAAGTGCTTCAGATACAGTATTAGGGGACCACTAAGGTCTATAAAAGAACTTCAGAACAGTATTAGGGACCACTAGTGTATATAAAAGAGATTCAGATACAGTATTAGGGACCCCAGGTCTAAAAAGAACTTCAGATACAGTATTAGGTCCACTAAGGTCTATATAAGGACTTCAGATACATTATGAGGGACCACTAAGGTCTATATAAGAGACTTCAGATACAGTATTAGGAACAACTAAGGTCTATATAAAAGAGACTTCAGATACAGTATTAGGGGTCCACTAAGGTCTATATAAAAGCATCCAAAGAGCACCATGTCATGATCCCTTTAAATGTATGTTTACATAAAACAGAACAGTGGGTCCATGGACAACAAATATTCCTATTCCTGATTTTGTTAGTTATTATTTTGTAAAAAGGGTAAAGGAATACAGCTCCCTTTACAGTTTAGTTGACTACTACCATATAATAAAATAAATGATCTAAACAAGATGGTAACTACAGCCATAAACTTCCATCAAGTATCTGTAAAACTCCCAAATAATCTTCTTCTATCTTTCTTCAGAGAGATAATTAACATACTTCTCTCCCTGTCTGGAATACAATCTCTCCAAATTCCATGACATCCAAGGAGTTTTCCTGGGAATTTTGCTTAGGTGTCTATCTTGTTGGAGCTCACATACCTGATCCACATCGCAGGCCAGACGCAGTAGCACAGGAAACAACTTCTTGTGCAGCTTGTACATAGGTGGCAACCTATTCTCCCCCTCAACCATCTGAGCACTCTTTCCAACCATGTAGACCACCAAGCTGTGGAGAAGCTCACAAGCTGCTACCTGCATCACAAGAGGAAGTGGATTCAGATAAGTTTGACTGCCACTGACAGTGGCAACGCTTTGATGTTGGAGGACATACTTTGGTTTGTCTGTCACTAGTGGACAGAGCCAGTTCACTGATGTGAGGCAGAAAAGGGTCGAGGTAGATGACTGGCTTCATATCGGCGAACGGCACTGCGAAGCTGAGCCTCTTCTCAGAATCCCAGGCGACAAATTTCTTCATTGTTTCCTCTGATGAGACCACTAAATGGGAAAATAAGAAGCTTTTGATCAACAAACGCAGCTAATTTCAAAGTTTACACTCATGTGTCAAGAGTTCTCAAGCCGTCACTCATGGAGCATGGCCCAAATACTTACAATGTCCGTGCAAAATTGAACGAGACGTCAGATTGGTTATGGAAACCCTTACCAGTTACGAGGTTCCTGTTCAGCTTTCCTCCCAGGTGACCGAGCAACTTCACCACCCTGAGCCTCACCATGACAAGAGGAGCATCTTCCTGCATTCACACGGAGGTAGTCAGTAACCCGAAGACAGCACATGAAGCAAATGCCTTCATATCAAATATAATTTATTTGATATATATTCAATTTATGTGCTGTACAACAGGCATAGGTCCTGAAGTAATTCAGCTTTTTATAAGCTTAAAATAGCCACAACATGCAGGCTAATATTGAACTAAAATGCAAAGGAATATAAACAAAAAACTTGTCAGTGCAAACTGCATAACGACACAAACCTACAACAATACTACAAACCATAACACTAAACTTGGTGACTGCCCTGTTGTCAACA
>NW_022605576.1:1527420-1528888 GCF_008692095.1 Etheostoma spectabile | reverse complement strand
GGAGAACTAACTTAAGTGCAAAGGAATGTAATTGAGTTGTCTTGTTGCTGAAAGTTGCTGTAGAAATAAAGTTGCATTGCCTTACAACCTCAGCCTGTCAGTCATTCCCCAGGGCATAGAAAACCAATGTTGTGCCTCCTTGTCTCAGAGGAAATATAACGTCAACAGCCCCGCGACCGCTTTTGCCTCGCCATTAATAAATCACAGTTAACGCTGAATGTGTGATGTTTTGAAAACTGTAACCACATTTAAAACAACTTTATCGGCATTGTTGTGACTCAATGTGACTTCGACAAAACTGCAGAGCCGAACATAGTGTGCTCCATCCGCACCTGTGTGTGTTTGAGTAAAACGGCGGACATCGCAATATCCATTTTATTTTTTTTGATGACGTAGTTCAGGTGGCGGGCGTGTGTTGCTTAGGCGGCCGCCTTAGCTACAAAGTGCTGCGGGAAACCCTGAAGTAAGATACTTCACAGCAATACTGAAATGAATTCCCACTTTCCCATCCAGTACCATGGTGAGCTGGTTCGATTGTTTCAGGAGCCTCGTCATCACTCGGCTGTATCCTCTGTCTGTACTTCTTGAAGACACAGAAGACATCACCTCCCAGTTGCTGTCCTCTTTGTCTAAAGACAACGTCTGAATTAGACTTATATATTTGGCTCATATGGATTATCTTGATTTACTTAACAGAAATGATCTCAAATGTAACCAATTGGAAGTGCTCGACCTCCCCTGATAAGACGACGGGCTTACTGTTGCTGGAGGTTTTCAGGTATCCATCCAGAAGAGGGAGGACGGTTGTGTAGCAGTGCTGCATAGTCTCCAGAGGAATGTGGGAGGACCAGTCCTCCAGGGCATCTAGGGCTACGTTGGCCAAAGGAACATGGCTCAGACCCAACTTCAGAGCCGCCTGCACCACACCCACACACACACACATGTCAGATAAACTCAAGTGTTCACATGTGTTCAATTGAACAGATGTTAATAGTGGATGTTATTTTCCATTTGAATTGCCAATGTTTAGGTACGCTGGCATTTATAGTACTACCACTTGGGATACTCATTTACCCATTACTATAGGTTTGCTATTTCATCAGTTTGTTCACTACTTTCAGCTATTTAAATGATTTATCCACGACTTTCAGCTCTCTATAGAGGGTTTTCACCGACGTGACGTTCTGGTCGGTATTGGTATCGTGCACTTTGGATACTTTAAGTGAATGTAGCCATGTCTAAACAACGGAAAAGCTTATCAAAACACATCCAGGATGCAAAGGCATATAGAGAAGGACTTGGACCACGAGAAAAGGCGCATTATTTTTAGAAATAACGATTTATCGGCGGTGCAGATCCCTCTTCTTAGATCCATGATGACCTGGTGATTCTTCCTTCAGTTGCATATCCTGATATCGTCAACTACCTGCTTTTCTCTCCCTGCCCATACACAGCTGCAGACCTTAAA
>NW_022605576.1:1524261-1527410 GCF_008692095.1 Etheostoma spectabile | reverse complement strand
GTTTGGAGGCCTATAACCAGATGGTGTTGATGGTGAAGGAGACGCAGTACCAAGTCATCAACAACCGTCGTGTTGTGAAGGGCAAGGTAAGTAACGCAATAACGTCTTTAATCAACCTAACCTTAACCGTATGACATCATTGCGATTCTCAAGGTCTAGCAAAGTTAGAGCTCTAGAGCTTTACTATCTACACTACATCTGAGTAAGTCTGAGCTTCCCCAACCATAAGCGCCTCGTTTCCTCTGATAACTTCTGGCATTCCACTCCCTGGTTTTTAATAACAGCAATAATAACCACTGACTACTACCACTTCAGTGCCTGTGCTTTGTTGTGATGCAGAGTATCTCCAACATGGCGACTTCCAGTCTGATGACGCGTCATGAAAACCCTCTATTTCCACCATTCATGCTGTAGCTACTGGTTTCTCTTTGCTTCTTTGCTCCCTAATTTTTTTTTAACACACACTTAGGTCATTTCCACACCTATAGTTCAGACTTAGTACACATAGTTGGGGGGGTTCGAGGTCAGATCACGTTGTTACCACAAACAAAACGCTCCAAAATTTGACTGACAGCGTACCGAGACGAGCGGTTTGGTCTATTTTTGGAGTGCATCCGAGTGGGATTGCTGCATCACACCTGCTATTTAAAAAAAAAATAATTAAAAAAAACGCACCAAGGGGGAACACAAACTCTAGTGCGATTCAACCGTTTGACTAAATGAGAAAGGTGTGAAAGCCCCCTAAATTGTTGCCGCCCCTTTTAGTTTCAAGATGTGTTCATCCATCCTCGTCTGGTTCTCAATTACACAGTGCCACAGATGAAAGGATCCCACCTCCAGAGCAGGGCAGTAGGCCTTGATGTCCAGAGCCACGATGCTGTGGTGCAGCGAGAGGACAAACATCAAGCAGGAGGCCAGCAGCTCGTCTTTGTACTGCTTCATTCTCACACACACCTAGAGAGAAACCGCATGTCACAACATATTAAGTTCCTCAGTCATTTAATGTATAACAATATGCATACATATATATATACACTCACCGGCCACTTTATTAGGTACACCTGTCCAACTGCTCGTTACACACTTAAGTTCTAAGCAGCCAACACATGGCGGCAACTCAGTGCATTTAGGCATGTAGACATGGTCAAGGAATCTCCTGCAGTTCAAAACCGAGCATCAGTATGGGGAAGAAAGGTGATTTGAGTGACTTTGAACTGGCATGATTGTTGGTGCCAGAAGGGCTGGTCTGAGTATTTCAGAAACTGCTAATCTACTGGGATTTCACGCACAACCATCTCTGGGTTTACAGAGAGGTCCGAAAAAGAAAAAACATCCAGTGAGCGGCAGTTCTGTGGGCGGAAATGCCTTGTTGATGCCAGAGGTCAGAGGAGAATGGCCAGACTGGTTCGAGCTGATAGAAGGGCAACAGTGACCAATAACCACCCGTTACAACCAAGGTGGGCGAAGAGCATCTTGAACGCACAGTACGCTGAACTTTGAGGCAGATGGGCTACAGCAGCAGAAGACCACATGGGTGCCACTCCTTTCAGCTAAGAACAGGAAAGGACTACAATTTGCACAAGCTCATCGAAATTGGACAATAGAAGATTGGAAAAAACGTTGCCTGGTCTGATGAGTCTCGATTTCTGCTGCGACAGTGGATGGTAGGTGAGAATTTGGCGTCTACAACATGAAAGCATGGATCCATCCTGCCTTGTATCAACGGTTCAGGCTGGTGGGTGGTGGTGTCATGGTGTGGGGAATATTTTCTTGGCACTCTTTGGGCCCCTTGGTACCAATTGAGCGTTGCAACGCCACAGCCTACCCTGAGTATGTTGCTGAACATGTCCATCCCATTATGACCATAGTACCAACTTCTGATGGCTACTTTCAGCAGGATAATGCGCCATGTCTAACAGCTCGGATCAATCACAGACTGGTTTCTTGAACATGACAATGAGTTTGCTGTACTCAAATGTGTACAGTCACCAGATCTCAATCCAATAGAGCATCTTTGGGATGTGGTGGAACGGGATTTCGCATCATGGATGTGCAGCCGACAATCTGCGGCAACTGTTGATGCCATCATCAATATGGACCAAACTCCCTGAGGAATGTCCAGCACCTTGTTGAATCTATGCCACGAAGAATTGAGGCAGTTTCTGAGGCAAAGGGGGGTCCAACCCGTTACTAGCATGGGGTACCTAATAAAGTGGCCGGTGAGTGTATATATACAGTTTATACATATATAGAATATATTACAATATGGGAATATTGTAAAGAGAAGATACCTCTTTCCCAAACTTAGAGAAGAGTGCAAAACAAGCACTTTTCACTGTGTCACTCTGGGGGGATGTAGAGCATCTCGGGCCAACTCCCTGTTCAAAGACAGAGAAAAAGTAGGAATGTCACCCACGTTGAATACATACAAGTAATATACAAGTAATACAAATCTCTGCTTGTTCAACCATAAAGTCCAACTCTGCTTTTATCCTGTACTGAGCTTCCAGAACATTCATTCTTTTTGTCCATCTGGTCTCATACCCACCGCCTTGATACACTATTCCTTTTATTAAGTGTTGTAAATATGCAATAAAAAGCTGAGCTGCATTTAATAAACAAGACCAGGTGGAAAACCCAAATTAATATTCCTCTAACGAGATCCAATATGGAGTTCTGGCCCGCCCAGATCATTTTTACAGTGCCCCGACAGAGTCCAGTGCGATGGCAAAGCAATAAATGAGATGACAGATGATGCTTTGTACTAGTGGAAATGTTACCTGGTAGTATTTAATTCTCTTGGCAATTTTCATGGTGACAGAGAGCAGCTTGTAAAAGCCGCTGACAAGTGGGTTTCGTATGGAGTGCAGGATGAGTTCATGGCTTAAGTGATACATCCAGGACTGAAAATACTCCACGTGTTTATTCAGCAACAACTCGCTGCAAAAAAAAGAAGGAAAAACTGTCTTTAATCTGAGACTTGACATCTCACATGCTTGAAATGAACTATAAATGTGCGAGAAAACTGAGTATGTTTAATTTAAAAAGGTGATATAAGGAGCCTGCAGGTTGAATTGGACACTTCTTAAAGGTCCCATGACATGGTGCTCTTTGGATGCTTTCCCAAAATTCAGCCTTGGTGCAGAATT
>NW_022605576.1:1522502-1524251 GCF_008692095.1 Etheostoma spectabile | reverse complement strand
AGAGCCAGTCCCACAATGAGATTTCCTTAATATGTGCCATTTCTGAGTCTGTTTGAAAGCCATGATGTCTCTCTCTCGCTCTCTCTCTCTCTCTCTCATGGGTGGGCCAAATTCTCTGGGTGGGCAAAGCAGAGAAAGGCCTTGTAAGGGTAAAGATTCCAGATCGGCCCATCTGAGCTTTCATGTTCTCAAAAGGCAGAGCAGGATACCTTGGGCCATAGGTAGGCTGGGGGAACGCATATTAACGTTAAAATACCTCATGAAGTGAATTTTTCATGCCATGGGACCTTTAAGACTCTTATAATGTCTATTAGTCTCATCTCCCATGTGTGTTGTCTCCATCACCTGCAGAAGTCAACCAGGTTAATGAAGGCAGTGAAATCTTTGATCTTATTGGGCAACAGATGAGCGGTGGGGTCGGAGGAGGGGAGGACGTGGGCCGCATCATCCGGAGCCTGCCAGACAAGGAGGCATGGGTCAGGGATCAACGGGCAGAAAGGCTTTTGAAGAACAACTGAATCACGTTTAAGACCAACAGCAAGTATACAAGAGCTTTGACATTCCTTCAGGATGTTTTCATTTCATCGAAAATAATGTTCTTACTCTCTGTAAAAAAAAAAGAAACTGGGGAAAGGTGTCTGGGACGTAATCATAATGACAAATGAAACAATATCCACATATGTTGTACAAAAGCCAAATCAGATTATGTGCATGATGTCACCTCCTCTCCCGTTGTCACTTTGTGCACAGACAAGTCCAATTTTTCCACAATTCGCAGAATCGATTTCACCAACTCGTCGTAAAGCAGACGGCTCAAAGATATGAGAGCAGGGTTCTGACTCTCAAAAGCTCCGTCCAGAAATCCTGAATCCTGCAGAGGACGGCAAAAAAATGGAACACGGAAATCAAATGAAGTGCACCTAAATATTTGTAATTCCAAATGCAAGACCCTGAAAGTGCATTTGTACAATTTGAATGTACAGTATGTAGCCACACACATTCAAAAAGGTTTTACAGTAGTACAGGGGCTAAATGTTATGTAACATGGAATTTAAAAACATGCTCTACCAAACAAGCCTGCTGTAAGACAATTATCCATTTCACAAATTTGACAACTTCAACAATGAACATAGCTGTACCTTCAGCAGATCGCAGTCCAGCAGGCTTTGAAACAGGGCGAGGTAGTTCTGACTAGATGGAACCTTCCACTTTCCAGTACGAACTTGGGAAGTCTCATCTTTGTCCTGAGGGAAAAAAATAAAAATGAAAAAGGCACATTTCTCATCGCGTAAACAAAAAGATTGAATCTAGGAAATGTATTGCAGCAAATAAGACAATCGAGTGGAGTAAATTCAATCACGACAATATATGAAAACATGTGCCTGACCTCAGACAGCAGGATGGGTTTGGAGCAGACCCGGATCAAACCCTGGTGCACTGGGAAAACAGAAGCAAAAGGGAACGCTTTAGCAGATGTAATGTGCAATCACGTCACAGATAACAGTCGTTTCAAAGCAGCATGCTGTAAAAATCTGATTTTGATGAGTTCTGTGTCTACTAGGGGTGGGAATTGATTCACACCTCCCGATTTGATTCTAAACCGACCATCGATGCATCTCGACGCAACAATTTTACAAGTGTGATTTAAAAATTGGGCACCCAGATAGCTCAGTTGGTAGAGCGGGCACCCATATATAGAGGGTTACTCCTCAACTCCGACCTGTGGCCCTTTGCTGCACGTCATCCCCC
>NW_022605576.1:1518329-1522492 GCF_008692095.1 Etheostoma spectabile | reverse complement strand
CCCTTACATGTCTATTGCTGTCCTTTCAAAATAAAGGCTGAAAATGACCAAAAATAATCTTGAAAAGGGAAAACAAATATACATATAAATCTGACTTTGTTAGATAATAAGCAGTATTCACCACACACAAGTTGTAATGAAATGTTTTGTCTACTGAGGCTTTTATTGTGTAGTTATTCCATGCTTAAGCCTTAAAGATGCTGAGTCACCTTCTCTCACAGTGATCTTCCATTTCAGCGGCTGAGTCATGTTTAAAGGTGGAGAACATGAAACATGAGGTGGTCACATGTAACGTGATAAAGAAGATCAACAGCCTTCATGTGTTTTGCCTAATTATTTTATGGATTTCTTATTAGATCATGTGTGTATATATACAAAAAAACTTTTTTTCCTTTTGGCCATTTTGTGTGTTTTTTTTCTGCACTCTTGCCTCTCTAAGTTATCCCGTCCTCTTCTGATTTTTACGTGACTGGAGACAGTAACTTTTAAATAAAAAAATTATTATTAACCTATCAGAATTGAGCATCAAATTGTTCTAGAGAGAATGGCGATGCATCTAAGAATCGATTATTTCTCCCACCCCGAGTTTTTACTGTATATAAGGGGCCTGTTACCACTATTACCGTCTGATCTCTTATTTGTGTACTAAATCAATTCTTGAATCACTGAAAACATTTAAAAGTAAACTGGTCAATACACAAATTAACCCATTTACACGCATCTACCCATACAGTATCTGATATAGGGCCGTGTTTCCTTTCAACACATCATGATGAGATGGACGTACCCACAGAGCTGATAAAACTCCACAGCACCGGCCCTTTAGAGGCCACGGCCACCAGCACCTTTAGGATGGACCTGCAGCAGGCAGTCTGCATTCTCTCGCTGTACTGGGGGAAGCTGTCGATCTGCACCACCAGGAGACGCTCCAGCAGTGGGGTGTACACCTCTGGAATCTGACACCATGGACACAAAGCACGTTCAAATTAGACAATCATTCGGGTACTTTAGGACATTATGGTATATAGGCACATCCAGATAAAGCTGAAAATCTATGGGGGCTTGTCATACTGATTTTGAGAGTGTGTTACCTTGTCCAGGTGAATCAGGACACTCGCTATAGAGTCCAGGAAGCTAGGCAGCTGGTAGAAGCTTTCATCCTCCCCATCAGACTCAGTCAGGTACATCTGCTTACAGCGCTGAATCAGCTCTGTGTACATCAAGTCCACGTCTTGTGGGCAAACCTTCTTGCATGGCTACAGAAAAATGAATAAAGATTTTGCATTAACAAGTCTAGACTGGGCATGGACAACAACAGGTTCAATGGATGGTCTAATGGAATACCCAGGAAATACAGAGTATTAGGAACAAGCTACTGATGGAAATGTAGATCAACTCAAGCAGATCTAAGTGCATGAGCATTGTCTCATACGTTTGGGCTTTTACAGCTGTATTTAAAGCAGACCAGGCAATTAAACCTACGCCTGCAAAGAATCCATATCCTCGTATGGCAATGGACAGCTCCTTGTGCGTCGAGTCCATGGTCTTAATGATGCCGCAGAACTTGTGCATG
Source organism: Etheostoma spectabile (assembly GCF_008692095.1). Lineage (NCBI taxonomy): Eukaryota > Metazoa > Chordata > Actinopteri > Perciformes > Percidae > Etheostoma > Etheostoma spectabile. Next base: position 1,520,919 of record NW_022605576.1, on the reverse strand, counting down.
AAGAACTTCAACTTGCTTTTGTGCTCCTCAATATTATCTGCCACCAGCATTGCAACCTTAAAATTATAAAAAAGAGAAGTAATGCAAAGTAGTGGTGTATCAAAAGCAGTTTTAATTTCATCATGGTGCTAACCTGTCTCACACGTCTTCTGTCCCTGTGTGGAAAGGGTTTACCTGTTTGAGGAAGGCCTCGAGTGCATAGTAACTTGTCTTCTTCATCTCAGCGTTGATGTGTCCACAAAGCTTGGACATGACCTCAAACAAAGGTCTGTAGTGGTCCATAAGGCAGCTGCTGAACTGGGACGCATGTCTGGCCAAAAGCCGGAGCCCAGCTGTTGAAGAAAGATGTTGAGTCAAAGAGTTAATCGTTCTCAAGGAGCTTTATCTTTAAGTTGCTATAGAAACAGCAGGCCTTACCAAATGTGACAGCATAGCGGCTCATTTCCGTCTACGACACAAAATGGGAAAGCAAGGAGTCATGTTACTCAGCATCACATTTAACGTAAAGAGCAAATACAAAAACACTAATGATTATTTATTTGATAAGGACAATGCACAGTAATCAACATTTCGGTAAAAGTGCCAGACTATGCACGTTGTAGAGCGTCCTCTGGTGGACAGACTATGCAACGCCATCACTAACAGGGACGTTGTAGAGCGTCCTCTGGTGGACAGACTATGCAACGCCATCACTCCAGGGACGTGTAGGCGTCCTCGGTGTGAACAGACTATCCAACGCCATCACTAACAGGACATTGTAGAGCGTCCTCTGGTGGACAGACATGCAACGCCATCACTACAGGGACGTTGTAGAGCGTCCTCTGGTACATACATTGCAACGCCACACTAACAGTGGACGTTGGTAGAGCGTCCTCTGATTGACATACTAGTGCAAACGCCATCACTAACATGACGTTGTAGACGCCTCGTGGGACAGACTATGCAACGCCATCACTAACAGGGACGTTGTAAGAGCTCCTGTGTGGACAGACTATGCAACGCCATCAACTAACGAGGGTTGTTGGTTGTAGAGCGTCCTCTGGATGACAGACTATGCATCGCCATCACTAACGGGGACGTTGTAGAACGTCCTCTGGTGGACAGACTATGCAACGCCAACACTCACAACATGGTTGAATTAGATTTTTTTTTAAATGTTGCTTTATCCGCCAGTACAAATGCAGATACCGATAGTTTGGAAATTGCCTAATATCGTCCCGACCGACATATCTCAGCTAGTACCAAAAACGTACTGAGGTTTGATACCCAGCTCTACACATGACTCGTACACTCCCCTTTCCAAGCAGGGGACTCCAACTGTAAAGCTGGCTTAGATAGTTAAGACAATGACCCCAAGTTTACCTGGGGGGTGATTGCCTTCTGGGCATACTGGAAAATGTCCTTAGATGTTGCTGGGTCTGCAAGACAGAGACACGCACTAATCATAGAAACAGCATTTAGATTTGTTTTTGTCGTGTATGTGAAATAAACGGACACACACACCTTCTTCCATGGTTTTAGTGAAGTTGACCATTAGAGCCGTGATTCCTCTCAAGCATCCAGCGACAACAAAGAGTTTGGGTTCCTTTGTTAAAGAGGTCATCTAAAACAAAAGCGTTCAATACACACACATTTCATTACAATGAATTAATAACTGTATATGATTTTACAAAGCCAATCGCAGTTTTCTCGTCCTTTTTTTTAAAAGCAATCCCACATCCTGAGAGAACACACCTGTTCCTTTAGCTCCCCTAGGTAAGCTTTGTAGAGTTTGTCTGAGTTGCTGACCATCTCGCTGGGGTGAACCTCTGCCAGAACTCCCAGCAACTCGTAGATTTTACCGAGGACTATTACAAAGATGAGACAAAATGTCTGGGTCATTTCCATATCCACTGGCTGTCTAAAGTCGTCTCATCGCGGTTTCAGGCGTCACAGGAGGACTCACCAGAATCTGGTAGTTTGTTCTTCTGACAGAGCTCGCTGTAATATCTGTTGAACATTTCACCGATCTGAAGGTCGGCAGCCACACTGGAAGCCTTGGTTTTCTGGAGAACCTGCGGAGAGTATTTAACAAGAACAAGGTCTAAACAGGTCGCGTCGAAAGGAGCCAGTTGAGGTGGTTCGGGCATCTGATAAGGATGCCTCCTGGGCGCCTCTCTAGGGAGGTGTTCCAGGCACGTCCAGCTGGGAGGAGGCCTCGGGGAAGACCCAGGACTAGGTGGAGAGATTATATCTCCAACCTGGCCTGGGAACGCCTCGGGATCCCCCAGTCGGAGCTGGTTGATGTGGCTCGGGAAAGGGAAGTTTGGGGTCCCCTACTGGAGCTGCTGCCCCCGCGACCCGATACCGGATAAGCGGATGAAGATGGATGGATGGATGGAAGGTCTAAACAGCATGTAGAAACCACTACTGTTTACGTCTATATTTGTAGATGTCAACGGTGGATCTCTTCCTTCAGGTAGTCTACATCCACGACGTTCCACTCCCCGGGGTTGCTCCGGTGCTGCCGGTAATTCCGATTGGTTTCAAGAAATGCCGATAAACTAGAGCACTAGAGCACACACATCCAGGAATGCTGTGTGGACTAGCC
>NW_022605576.1:1518062-1518319 GCF_008692095.1 Etheostoma spectabile | reverse complement strand
CTGCAGAGCTGTGGAGGAAGGTCTGGCAAAGCGAGACTAGAAGGCAGTTAATGTTGCTCACCTAGCACACTCGGCTTATGTTAAAAAAATCTATTTTTCTGGGATTTGGGGTGGTATTTTGTGTCTTTGTCCTTCCATACTCATACAAACTTCCATGCTGTTTTGAGTGAGATCCGGTTTCTGAATGTCCCCTGTCTTTAGTCTCCGGGGGAGCTGTTCAACATCTGCACGGCTTTCTACGTCACTAGAGACGAGGT
>NW_022605576.1:1508532-1518037 GCF_008692095.1 Etheostoma spectabile | reverse complement strand
ATGTGTGCTACCGTAGCATCCTAGCTCGTATCTCAATGGCAAAACAGCCGCTCCACAGCCATAGTTGGCCAAACTCCAAAAGACACTCCTTCCCTGTTCTACTTCCTTCCCTGTTGTGCAGGTATTCCACAAGTGGCCCTGGTCTAGAAGAAGTCCCAGCTGATCCGGCCCTTGGACTTGACCTCAGCTGGAGAAGAGTTATCTAGCTGATGGGTCCTTACAGCTACTGAGCAGTGCAGCTCCCACCAAAGATGATGGAGATAGGATGCTCACTCTGAGCTAAAACGAGCCCTATCACACAGAGTGAAACACAGGATCTGCAGGCAATCAAATGGTGTGTTTTTTGAAAAAGAAACTATGGAAACATATTTCTTACAACCTCCAATAGCAATTTATGACTTAAAAATGAGCGAATAGTTCTTTACCCCTTTGTGTGTCTTCTGTCGACAGTGCAAAACGTTCTGTTTTTTTTCCGAAATTGCTTACTTATTATTCACAGATTTTTGGTCGCTTTTTCACAACTTTAGTTCTTTTTACTGTGTTTTTGCACTTCTTTTTTCTCGCCTTTGAGTGATTTATTGGGTTTTCTTTCCCCCCAAGACTGTTTGAAGCGTTTTCGCTATTTTTACTTGTTTTCAACGCGCTTTCATACATCGTTTTATATCCAAATTTAAGAAATAAGTGGGTTGCTCATTTTTATATTTTTTGTGTAAGAGCGATGAAGGTGACAATCAGTGTTATTTTCCTCAAATTTGTTTGAAGAAACCCACTTCCTGATAAATGATTTTTTTGTTTCAAATGGATCAAATTTGACCCGAGGACAATACAGGGTTAAAGAAAATATAACAATGCCAATAGAACGCAACCTTAATAAGGGACTCCAGCACGCAGTCCTACACTTGGCTACCTTTTCCTTTGTGTACCAGCATCCAGTGGGCTGCAAAAAAAGAGTTGAGAGATGAAAAACTATAATCTTTGTGAATTACTTTACACGCCGACTACCCAAAACACTAAAAAGAAATGGTTCAAGAGGGAACTTACTCTGTAGTTCGATGCATACCGTCTTCTCCCCCAACCTTTGAATCTGGGCGAGACCTTGTCCAAGACTTCTCCAAAAACAAACGAATATGTTCACCTCGGTGTCCGTACTGAATCAGATGGTCTGTCAAGTAACCACGTTTTCAGTGTACTACCTTAATGTTGCAGCATTGTCCTTCACACTACCTCCTCTGATGCCATGGCCTTTCTGAGGAGCTGAGCAGTCCACGGTCCTTTGAGAACATTAAGGAATGTCTGCAAGCTTTACAGATGGAGATGCAAAGATCAAAAACACAGTAGTATTTGCTTTTGCTGCTACTTTTTTAATTTAAAAGTTAATTCATTGCAATTTCAAGTCCTCTACCATGACCCTTTGGCTACCGGCCGTTAACACCACCTGTTTCTAATGTGCATTAGCCTTCAGAAAAAATATTTTTGATGGACTAAACCAAACCTAGGGGCAGGATCTTCACCAAGGGTCCAGGACCCCCTAGGTAGTCCTCAGAGTAACGAGGTCGGCCTCCAAAACTACTATACAATTTTCAAAAGTATTTTTTTCAAAAAACTATGTATAAGCGTCATATATGAACTAGTATAGAGACTTCAGATACAGTAGTTCGGGAGCCACTAAGGTCTATAAGAAGAGACTTCAATACAGTATTAGGGACACTACAGTTCTACTATAAAAGACTAGACATATCAGAATCCACGTATTAGCGGGACCACTAAGTCGCTATAAAAGAGACTTCCAATACAGTACCTTAGGGGGACCACTAAGGTCTCTATATAAAAGAACTTCAGAGACATAGTTCGGGACACACTAAGCGTCTATACAAAAGAGCTTCAGATACGTATTAGGGACCTAAGGTCTAATATAAAATACTTCAGCATACAGTATTAGGTGTACCACTAAGGTCTATATAATAAGATACTCGAAACAGTTTATGGACCGCTAGGGTCTATATAAAAGAACTTCAGATCATATTAGGGACCACTAAGGTCTATATAATAAGACTTCTGATACAGTATTAGGACACTACAGGTCATATATAAAAGAGACCTTCAGATACAGTATTTTAGGGGACCATAACGTCTGATACTAAAAGAGACTTTCAGATACATGATTAGGGACCATAAGCTCTAATAATAAAGAGACTTCGTATCAGTAATTAGGGAGCCACTAAGGTCCTATATAAGACTTCAGATACGTATAGGCCTAATATATAATTAGACGTTTGGACCATAAGGTCTATATAAAAGCATCCGTAGAGCACCATGTCATGGGGACCTTTATGCTTGGTTAATGACTAGTTTGTTAATGAAGTTGAGCATTAACGTTTAGCTCTTTGAAAGCATTTTGGCTTACAGTCAAAAACGCATTTAATATGTGTTGAATAGATTCAACACAATTATGTGTTATATTGTGTTACCGGCGTTACCGCCCACTCGTTTTGGCGGTAGACCCTGAATGATACGAGCAACTAATGACATAAAATAACGAAATATGAAATTATTTCCTGAAGACGAATTGATAATGCCTTCTAAAAATACACCCAGGTCACTTTATAGGCAGCAGGTGTTTAACGCTCGTCCCACACAGAATGCACCATTCCCTTTAGCTGCCTGTTTGTTAATGGAGTTCGGCGCGGATTCCCCGGCGCGTGCCTGTTCCACACTACATGGAGCACCGTCACTACACGGCACTTCTTGGTCTTACCAATCATTCCTCGGTGGCCTGTTACATGCACCTCCTCGATACCCAGCATGTACTGAGAATTCGTGACATGTCACGCTGCAGCTTCGGCTGTCTCATAGAAAGTGATTCGTGCAGTTTCAGGAGAAGCCCTGAATGCCTCCAGACAGCGTGATTCGGAAGACATAACTTCACGCACGCACTTCCTGGCTAGCATTAGCTTCGCATAGCTTCACATTAGCTGTCACTTATTTCTATCCGAAGTACCCACCAATAAAGAAACTCTGGAACTAGCTACACAACGCCAGACCGTGGCCACAGCACAACACAGCAAGTCACTTGATAATTGGGTCGTCACGCCTCACAGAATTAGGAACAGTGCCTTTACTTCCAAATATAAAGCCCTGATATGAAGGTGCATTGACTGTAGTCCTCTTAACGAGTGTAGCTGAGCCTAACTATAATACCTAAATCTACATCTCTAACAACCTCGTTCTTAATTGGGAAAAAAAGAATGTCATGATTATTTCTTTGCGTTTACATTCGTGGCCTTGATGGTTGTCCTTTGGTATTTGTTTACTGTTTAGTTGAAAGTTTTATTTGAAGTTTCACCGTAACGCGATAGTTATCTCCCCATACCGCTTTTTTTAAATTTTATTTTTTTCAACATTTTTCACAATGACAATAACATTGTATTCTTATTATTGTTGTTATTGTGCCTTGGAAGTTTTAGTTGGAGTTTATTATTCCTGTAATCATCCACTGTAATACAATTTCATAATTGTTTAGCTCTTATACACGTTATGCTTAACATGTTTGGATGACAAGTGCAAAGTCTTATAAATACTTTTAAATACGCTTATAACATACACGGAATTGGGGATGTGTAGTATCTACTTGTGAACGACTCGACTACAAAGATTTAACATAATCAATGTCTGATACTATTTGTTAGTTGGGTACGTTTTGAAATATCGCCAGAAGGACTAGTGAGTCTCATTGCCGGCTTAGCTTTAACGAAAGTCCTCTTTGTAGTTCCCATATTTAGTCATGGTTTTATATTTTGATGACTTTACAGCGATATTATATATATACTATATATTGTGTATGATGCGAGTACTATGCGCTTCTCCCACTGCCTCCATTTTTAGAATTAAAAATTAAAAACATTAACCATTTCTTTAGATGATATGACCACATTCTTAAAATAATACATAAATAACAATAGCTGACATGAAAAGCAATGTATTGTTAAAGAAACAAAAAATTACATAAATTATTTACATTGGAAAAAATGTGCCCAGAAGCTCAGAGTTAGGATGGACACTAAACTAACTTGAGTCCCGTTGATGCGCTGACAAGTTTGTTGTCCACTTCGATTCCTCCTTGGGGGGGGGGGGGGAATCCACGCAACCACAGCTTTAATCTTACATCTTCTTCACACTTATTGCCTGTCGAGCATTTGCGGCACAGTGTCATGTCAGGTCTGTTCAGTGTCACTAAAATACTAGATACTGAAATATTATGGTATAGTTTAGTTGTTTTTTATTAGTTTTAACCTGGCAGATAGTTTTCCTTGCAGATTTGTAGTTTGAACGTGTTTCAGGTTCACAAAGTCCCGCAGCCCGTCCTCCTCCTGATTGGATAGAGGAGGGCCCACGCCAAATCAAGGACATATGAACTACATTTTCCTGCAATATTTCTTTACGTGAAAAATCAATGTACAAAATTTGAAACCTATATCCTTCCTTTAGGGGGCTCATGGCCAGCAGCAAGCCGGCCCTGCAGGTTGGATCCACGGTCCTCCAGGGTCCTTCAGGGCCTTTCTGTGGTGGTGCCTCCGGAGTGCGCCGGTTCCTCCCCCCATAAACCAACGATCTCGAAAAATGCACTGTCAAAATTGTGTTTAGCGTTTGGTGCAATAAAGATTTCTTCTTTCTTCTGGAATCATCTACACGTTGTCATTTCCAAAAATAAAGTGGGGACAGTCTGTACAGAGAAAATTTAAATAAAGCTCCCTAGGTTACCTGTATCCTCTGATGCACCTCATCATACGCCCCCCGCCATTTGCTGTGCGGGCCTGACCCCCCTATCCCCCCCCCCCCCCCCACCCCCCCCCCAACATGCCTTCTGCTGCCCACCCCACTTCAGGCACAGATCTCTTAATAAAGAATTATTTTAATTTTATTATTACCATGGTTGCTAATTTTGTGTTGCAATTAATGTCGCATTCTCTACTCATATAAAACATTACAAATATAAAGTAACAATGCCGTCCTATATGTGTTTGTGCAAATGTCTTTAAAACCCTGTGTTGTCCTTTTGGATCACAAACACTTATCATTTTTTTTTGACACTTTTGTCACTAACTGAACCATTTTTGTTTTGTTTCCCCCCCCCCCTTCACTTCATCTGTTTCAAAAAAAGTTTTTGTAGTAATTTTTTTACTTTTTTTATGACTAGTTTTACTATTTCTGGAAATATGTCAATACACCACTCTATCTTTCTTACAAGCCTAAAGTAATGTAGAATTCTAACTAATCTTTAACATACAAGGAACATGTGTTTGATGGATAATCCAGACTTGCAAAGGAATCAGAATTGCAATCAATTAAAAAAGACCAAAATGCAAATAAATTTTGGTAAAATAACCCAAAGTTGGCTATGCAACTTTGAATATGGGTCAATCTTGACCCCACGAAGACAGGAGGTAAAGCTTTAATAACATAGACAAGAAGAAAGCACTGAGGGACAATACTGAATTAGAACTTAACGATAGAAAAACAATTAAAATCCCTAAGGGAATACATGCGTTCAGATATTATTAAACCAAGACTTTATGGTCATATCAAATTCTTCCAAGCATACGCCTTGTTAGCCTATTCCAACAAAGATAGGATAGAAGGGAGATGTCTCACTCTGGAGCTAAAACAGAGACCTAATCACACAGAGTGAAAACAGGATCTGCAGCAAAAATATGGTGTTTTTTGAAAAAGAAACTATGGAAACATATTCTGGTACAACCTCAAAATACAATTATGAACTTAAAAATGAGCAGAATAAGGTTCTTTAACCCTTGTGTTGTCTTCCTGTCGACAGTGCAACGGTCTGTTTTTCCGAAATTGCATTTACTTATTATTCAAAGATTTTTGGTCGTCTTTTTCAAAACTTTAGTTGCTTTTATACTTGATGTTTTTGTCACTTTTTTCTGCGCCTTTTAGTGATTTATATGGGTTCTTTCCCCCCACGTTTTTGAAGCTTTTGCGCATATTTTTCACTTGTTTTCAACGCTCTTTCATACATTTTTTATCCAAATTTAGAGAAAATAGTGGGTTGCTCATTTATTTTTTTGGAAGAGCGATGAGGGGAACAATCAGTGTTATTTGTCTCAAAATTTGTTTGAAAGAAACCCACTTCTCTGATAAAGACTTTTTTTTCTTCAAATGGATCAAATTTGACCCGAGGACAATACAAGGGTTAAAGAAAATATACCAGATGCCAATAGAAACCAACCTTAATAAGGAGCTCCAGCACTGCAGTCCTACACTTGGCTACCTTTTCCTTTGTGTACACAGCCATGCACGTGTGCTGCACAAAAAAAGAAGTGGAGAGAATGAAAAACATAATTCATTTGTGGAATTACATTTAAACCCAGACTCCCAAAAACAACATAAAAAGTGGTTCTAAATGGGGAACTTACTCTTATGTCGATGGCATAAGTCTTCTCCCAACCTTTGACTCTGGGCGAGACCTTGTCCAAGAACTTCTCCAAAAAACCCAAGATGTTCACTCGGGTGTCCCGGAACTGGAAATCAGATGGTTCTGTCAGAGTAACAACGTTTCAGTGTACTACATGAATGTTCAGCAGATGTCCTTCGACACCTACCTCCTCTGATGCCAGGGACTTCCTGAGGAAGCTGAGCAGTCCATAGTCCTTTGAGAACAGTAAGGATGTCTGCAAAGCTTTAAGATGGAGATGCAAAGATCAGAAGAAAACAGTAGTATTTGCTTTTGCATGCTACTTTTTTAATTTAAAAGTTAATTCATGCAATTTCAAAGCCTCTACCATTGACCCTTTGCTACCGCCTTTACACCACCTGTGTTACTAATGTGCTATACCTTCAGAAAAAAATAGTTTTATGGACCTAAAACCAAAACCTAGGGCAGGGATCTTCACCAAGGGGTCCAGGACCCCCTAGGGAGTCCTCAGAGTAAACGGAGGTGGGCCTCCAAACTACTATACATTTTCAAAAGTATTTTTTTCAAAAACTAAGGTCTATATAAAAGAGACTTCAGATACAGTATTAGGGGACCACTAAGGGCTATATAAAGAGACTTCAGATACAGTATTAGGGACCACTAAGGTCTATATAAAAGAGCTTCAATACGTATTAGTGACCACTAAGGTCTCTATAAAAGAACTTCAGATACAGTATTAGGGACCACTAAGGTCTATATAAAAAAGACTTCAGATCCAGTATTAGGGGACCACTAAGGTCTCTATAAAAGAGACTTCAGATCAGTATATGGACCACAAGGTCTATATAAAAGAGACTTCAGATACAGTTTAGGTGGACCACTAGGGTCTATATATAAAGACTCAGTACAGTATATTGGCCCACAAGCTATATAAAAGAGAGACGTTCATACATTATTAGGGACCACTAGGTCTATATAAAGACTTCAGATACAGTATTAGGACCACTAAGGTCTATATAAGAGACTTCAGATACAGTATTTGGGACCAAAGGTCTATATAAAAGAGAACTTCAGATACAGTATTAGGGACCACTAACGTCTATATAAAAGAGCTTCAGATACAGTATTAGACCACTAGGTCTATATAAAAGAGACTTCGATACAGTATTAGGGGCCACTAAGGTCGACTATAAAAGAGACTTCAGATACAGTATTTGGGACCATAAGGTCTATATAAAAGCATCCATAGAGCACCATGTCATGGGACCTTTAATGCTTGGTTAATGACTAGTTTGTTAATGAAGTTGAGGCATTAACGTTAGCCTGTTGAAAGATTTGCTTACAGTCATAAAACGCATTTAATATTGTGTTGAATATGTCAACACAATATATGTGTTATATTGTGTGACAGAGCGTTACCGCCCACTCGTTTTGGCGGTAGACCCTGAATTGATACAGGCAAACTAATGACATAAAATAACGAAATATGAAATTATTTCTGAAGACGAATTGATAAGCAGCTTCTAAAAATACACCCAGGTCACTTTATGCAGCAAGGTGTTTAACGCTCGTCCACAACAGAAGCACCATTCCCTTTAAGCTGCCTGTTTGTTAATGGAGTTCGGCGCGGATTCAGGCGCGTGCCTGTTCCACACTGACAGGAGCACCGTCACTACACGGACTTCATTGTCTTACCAAGTTCATTCTCGGTGGCTGTTAGCATGCACTCCTCTACCAATGTACTGAGAATATCGTGACATGTCAACGCTGCAGCTCGGCTGTCTTCATACGAAAGTGATTCGTGAAGTTTCAGGAGAAGCCCTTGAATGCCTCCAGAAGCGGTGATGTCGGAAGACATAACTTAACGGCACGCACGTATCTAAGCTAGCATTAGCTTCGCATTAGCTTCACATTAGCTTCACATTACTTTCTATCAGAAGTACACAACCAGAGAAAGAACTCTGAACTAGCTAAACAACGCAGACACGCCGGGGCACAGCACAACACAGCAAGTCATTATAATCGTCAAGCGCATCAGAATTAGGACAGGGTGCCTTTACTTCAAAATAAAAGCCCTGATGATGAAGGTCCATTGACTTAGTCTCTGACAGAGTGTAGCTGCCTAAATAAATACCTAAATCTACTATATCTACACCTCTTTCTAATTGGGAAGAAAAAGAATGTCATTATTATTTCTGCGTTTACATTCGTGGCCTTGATGGTTGTCTTGTGTGTATTTTTACTGTTTAGTTGGAAAGTTTTATTTTGAAGTATTCACCGGAAAGCGATAGTTTATCTCCCCATACCGCTTTTTTTAAATTTTATTTTTTAACATTTTTCACATGACAAATAAAGTTGTATTCTTTATTATTGTTGTTATTTGTGCCTTGGAGTTGAGTGGAGTTATAGTTATTCACTGTAATCATCACTGTAATAAATTTCATAATTTAGCTATTATAACAACGTTAATGCTTAACATGTTGGATGACAAAGTGCAAAGTCCTTATAAATACTTTTAAATACCTTATAAATACACGGAATATTGGGAAGTGTAGTATCTAATTGTGACGACTGACTACAAAATATTTAACATAATCAATTTCTGATAATTTGTTAGTTGGGTAGTTTTGAAAATATCGCCAGAAGTACTAGTCATGTCTCCATTGACGCTAGCTTGACGAATTTCCTCTGTTGTAGTTCCCAATATTTGAGTCATGGTTTTATATTTCTGATGACTTATACAGCGATATTAGTATATATACTATATATTGTAGTATATAGCGAGTACTAGTGCGCTTCTCCACTGCCTCAACAGTTTTAGCAAGTTAAAAAAATTAAAAAATTACAATAATTCTTTAGATGAATTGACAACATTCATTAAATAATACAATAAAGTAACAAATAGCTGACATGAAAAGACAATGTATTGTAAAGAAACAAAAAAGTACATAAATTATTTACATTTGAAAAAATGTGTCCAGAGAAAGCTCAGGTTAGGATTGGACACTAAACTAACTTGAGTCCCGTTGATGCGCTGACAGTGTTGTTGTCACAACTTCGACTTCCTCCTGGGGG
>NW_022605576.1:1507813-1508522 GCF_008692095.1 Etheostoma spectabile | reverse complement strand
GGGGGGGAATCCACGCACCACAGCTTTAATCTTACATCTTCACATTATTGTCCGGTACGAGGCATTTGCGGCACAGTGTCAATGTCAAGTCTGTTCAGTGTCAATAAAATACTGAATACTGAAATAATTATGGTATAGTTTTAGCTTTGTTTTTATTAGTTTTAACCTGGCAAGATAGTTTCTCTTGCAGATTTTAGTTGAACGTAGTTTCAGGTTCACAAAGTCCCAGCAGGCCCGTCCTCCTCCTGATTGGATAGAGGAGGGCCCACGCCAGAATCAAGGACATATGAACTACATTTCCTGCATATTTCTTTACAGTGAAAAATAAATGAAACAATAGATGAAACATTGATCCTTCCTTTAGGGGGGCTCAGTGGCCAGCAGCAGGCCGGCCCTGCAGGGTTGGATCCACGGTCCTCCAGGGTCCTTCAGGGCCTTTCTGTGTGGGTGTCCTCCGGGTGCTCCGGTTTCCTCCCACCATAAACAACAGATCTGAAGAAATTGCACTGCAAATTGTGTTTAGTTGTGTGTGACAAATAAAGATTTCTTCTTTCTTCTGACATCATCTACAGCGTTGTCATTTCCAAAAATAAAGTGGGGACAGTCGTAACAGAGAAAAATTAAATAAAATGCTCCCTAGGTTACCTGTATCCTCTGATGCACCTCATCATAACAGCCCCCCCCCATTGCTGTGGGCGGGCCTGACCCC
>NW_022605576.1:1506820-1507801 GCF_008692095.1 Etheostoma spectabile | reverse complement strand
CCCCCCCCCCCCCCCCCCCCCCCCCCCCAACATGCTTCTGCTGCCCACCCACTTCAGGCACAGATCTCTTAAAAGAATTAATTTTAATTTTATATTACCATGGTTGCTAATTTTGTGTTGCATTAATGTCGCATTCTCTATCATTAAAACATTACAAATATAAAGTAACAATGCCAGCCTATATAGTGTTTTGTGCAACATGCTTTAACCCTTGTGTTGTCTTTCTGGATCAAAAACAATTATCATTTTTTTTTTGACACTTTTGTCACTAACTGACGCATTTTTGTCTCTTCATCTGTTTAAAAAAAACGTTTTTGTAGTATTTTTTGACTTTTTTATGACTAGTTTTACACTAATTTCTTGGAAATGATGGTCAATACACCACATATCTTACTTAAAAGCAGAAAGTATGTAGAATTCTAACTAATATTTAACATCAAAGGAACATGTGTTGATGGATAATCACAGACTGTCAAAGTGAAGTCAGAATATTCAATTCAATTAAATAAAAGACCAAAAATTCAATAAAATTTGGTAAAAAGAAACCCAAAAGTTGTGCTATAGAAACTTTGAATATGGGTCAAATTTGACCCCAGGAAGACAGGAGGGTAAAAGGCTTTAATAACAATAGAAAGAAGAAAGCAATGAGGGGAAATACATGAATTAATAACTTAACGATAGAAGAAAACAATTAAAATCCTAAAGGGAATAACATGACGTTCAGATATAGTTAAACCATAGACATCTGTATGTCATAGCAAATTATTCCAAGCATAAGCCTTGTTTAGCCTATTGTAAATTAAAAAGATTCCCACTATTTGACTTATTTGACTGCACAACATTCATTTTACCAGCAGGTGTCAATCATGTGTGTGTTACGTGCAACCTCCAGTGCTAGATTTATTTTCAGTGCACATGGTTAAAAAGCCTCAAAGGAGGTCTCCATCTCAAGTCCTGGCAAGAAGCTGGTATTAGGAGAAT
>NW_022605576.1:1506694-1506810 GCF_008692095.1 Etheostoma spectabile | reverse complement strand
TGGGACAGAGGTAAATTCAAGACATTTGAAGATATATTACAGGCTGATTTACAGGGGAAAACGAGGCGGCCTATAGAGATGAGGTCCTGAAACTTAGTGAGTGGTGTGCATCAAAC
>NW_022605576.1:1497386-1506669 GCF_008692095.1 Etheostoma spectabile | reverse complement strand
AACCTGCACTAAACATCAAACAAGACCAAGGAACTCATCCTGGACTTCAGGCGGAACAAAGCCGCCCCTGCCCCCCTGTACGTCTACGGTGGATGTTAAGCGAGTGAGTCCTTCAAATTCCTCGGCATTCACATCTCTGCAGACCTCTCCTGTCGGTCGCCACACACCACAGCTTTGGTCAAGAAGGCCAGCCAGCGGCTACACTTCCTGAGGGTCCTCGGAAGGACAACTAAGAACTCATCAGCTCGGTGACCTCTACCGCTCCACCATCGAGAGCCTGTTGACCTATGCTGCGACGTGTGGCACTCCAGCTGCACGGAGGCCGACAGGAAGCGACTGCGAGGGTGACAAACACTGCACAAAAAAATTGGCTGCCCTCTGCCCTCTTTGACTGCCATCTACACTCCCGTTGTCTCAGTAGGCCGAAACATCCTGAGGGACACCACCCACCCCGGCTCCCGTCTCTTTAACCTGTTGCCCTCAGGCAGCGTTCAGGTCCTCAATACGGGCCAGAACCAATAGACTCGGATAGCTTTTTTCCCAAAGCTGTCACCATACTCAACCTACAGTCAGACTTGCACTAATGTATTGTATATGTATATATGTATGTGTTATAATGTGTGCACTTTTAGAGAGTTGCTCTCCAAATTTCATTGTACTGGTACAATGACAATAAAGGCTTTCAATTCAATTCAATAAGATCTCCATATAATATACCCGCCAAAGATTTCTACAAGTATCTCCAGATCAGGCATTACGCTAAATCAAAGACTGGATCACTGGAGTTACCAACGAACTGTTACTTGCTTGAAAGAACTCTACTGGACTGTCGGAAACACGGACGTTGTGTGTCTAGATTCTACTCTGAGTTACAGACCCTAACGTTGGACAAGCTGAAACACTTACGAACAACTTGGAGTATGCTGTTTAAAATTCCAATTGACTCCGCGTCGTGGGAGGAAATATTACTACTGCCCTCTAGGATATCAATCTGTAATAGATACAAAGAAATGCAATTCAATATTTTACATAATGTTTACATATCACCTTATATATACAGTAAGTACACTCCAGGTGCTTCACCGAACTGTCTTAAATGTAACTCGGCTAAGGGCACTAGATATCACTGTCTTTGGGAGTGTAAGAACATCAAGGTATTCTGGCAGGCAGTATGCAGTGAAATCGGTTCGGTGATAGGACAGACAGTCCCGCCCGCCCACTCATGTGCCTACTGGCCTTATACCCGACCCTCTGAGAGCTCACAAGAGACTGTTCAGTTTCTTCTGATGCTGGCTCGAAAGGCTATAATGGCCAAAGGGTTGTACGCTGCCCCGTCTACTCAGAGTGGAAATCTCTGATATCTGAGTAGTAACGCTAGAGAGATTGAGGTATTTCTTAATGGTAAATTGCACCTGTTTAAAAATGGGAGAACCTTAAAGTGCCTAAAGATTAAAGGGTCTAACACAAACTGGATAAACTGTAATGTATGTATATACATCGATAGACGAGATGCTGTATGTAAGCTGTCCACATGCCCATAGATATGATTACTAATAGTTTGTTTGTGCTGTGCTTTTGTTCTTGTTGTTTTTGTTGATGAACTAAAAATGTTTAATAAAAAGAATATTAAAAAAAAAAAAAAAAAAGCCTCAAAGGATAAAACCCAATTCCTTTTTTTTTAGCTCGCTCACTCGACATCTCTCCATCTGTGTGTGTGTGTGTGTGTGTGTGTGTGTGTGTGTGTGTGTGTGTGTGTGTTGTGTTGTGTGTGTGCTGGAACACAGACTTGCGATTCAGAAGGCCTCTGCATAAACTACAATAAACAACCAGAGCAGACTATGTATCTCTATCTCCATTAACATGAAAATCAGATTTCTTAATGTATCTTGTTGAACTTGTATCAATTCTGTTGGTGACGTAGGCCTATATGTTGTACAGATTTCAGATTGTGTTAATAAACAAAGCCATAAAAATAATACCGGAAGTAAAGATATATTGTGTTCAGAATAAAAGTTTTGAAAGACGTCATTGTTTGCATGTATGGGCATTTTATGTGTACTATGTATGACAATCTTAAAGGTTTAGAATAAAAAACATATTGTTGTAGTCTAATTTTAAAAAAATCAAATTCCCCTTATGTTCTGGATTTTTGTGAACGTTTTTTTTTTTTTCAATTTGACACCAACACATTGATTTGACCTGCAGGGATTTTATTTTGAAAGGCACAACCGGAGGTTCAACAATGTGATTGGTAGCTTGACACTTTAAAAACTCCGGGCACTGTTGAAGGGAGGACTGCAACGAAATCCCCATAACACACACACGCGCACGCACACCGCGCACACACACAACACACACACACACACACACACACACAAACCACACACACAACACACCAGAAGTTACAGCCTACGTGCTTCACATGGAGAGAGGAGCCGGTTGAAGACAGTGGAGCTAGGGGCAGTCAGTGATAAGGTAGCGCTGTGGTTGGGAATAATTCGTCCTTCTCAAGACTGAGCTTCGGTCACTTTTCCGCTTCAGGATTCTTTTCGGCTGAAATGTTTGGACCCATGGAAGGTTTGTAATTAGGTCTGATATTTGTAACGTTTGTTAAATAATAAAAAAATAATTGCTACAAAAACATATAGCTAGGTGCGGATGAATAATTTGACCTAGCTAACATTTGAAGACAGGAAAAGTGTCTCGAGACGGGTAACTAACTAACGTTAGCTAGCTGCGTAACGTTACTTTTTGAACTCCGTTCACCACATTTGGTTCTTCAATGCTGCCTTTTGCTAGAGGCAAACAGGCTAAAAAAATTATGTCAGCTTAGAAAAATTATGTTATAAAACTTTATTTTTCCCTACACACCAATTCGGCATAACTTAAAAACACGAAGCATGTAGCCATAACGTCCACAAACCCCAAAGTTAAGATTGCTCTTCGACTCATTGAGCTAACGTTAACTCAAACGCGATGGTGACCGGCGGTATAGCCGTAAGAAGTGTCTGTAAAAGTCGATACATGATGACAAAGAGGTTGTTTGTAGAGTTTATGGATGCCGAATTACCTAGCCCACCTAACGACCCGACGGTTTAATGGGGCTTAGTTAATTCTGTTTTATTTTCCAATAGCAAAAAATCCTTATATGTTCGAGTTTTGAACCAAGCGTGTCGTGTTCTTTGGTTACCTGCAACGGGACATGCGCTTAGACGCAGTGTAGAAAGAGTAGTACTGACTGACAGCCTGTGTAAGTGTGTTTTCTTCTATCCGTCCGTCACACAGACACTTTTAAACCATCCTGTTGTCAAATTGACCCCTTTTAAAAATGTCTATATTGAATTATGGGTTTCTTTATACCAAATAAACACAAAAAACTGATGGATTCCATACAATTGATCACTTCATTCTTCGATCTTAACTAGTAGTCAAAATAAATCAAGATGTCTGCTTTTCTAACTCAATATTAGGTAATTCTATATGAATGAGGGTTATTGAACCATGAATTCCAAAAAGTAGTGCTTTTGACCCGGAAGACAACACCAAGGTTATTTATGTTTGGCTTGTATTTCAAATTTAATCAAATTAACTGCAGCACATACATCAGGAGTTGCTGAAACATCAAGCAAGGGAATGGAAGGAAAAAGATGAATATGGTGTGAAAGCTGTCCCTCACAAACTTACTAATGACTGTCCTGTCCTGCGAGGCATTGCTTTCACAGCCCAAACAAACTGTAGGCATAGCGGGACTGGTTTGATTTTCCCATTATGTTTGGGTTGTAACTGGAATCATATTAAGCTGAGACAGTTTAGTACTACAACCAGCTACGTGATTGAATTACCGCACATGTTTGTTCAGAACAGTATCTTTGATGACCCATTCAACTCCTGCAGATTAATTGTCCCCATGTTGACTATTACCGAGACAGACAGCCATTCCCAGTGTTCTGAACACCATGGCAACATTTTTAGTCAAAGTGAAGCAGGAGAATGAAGACAAATGAAGACGTCTGCTAAAACCCATCTGGTAATGTGTCCCACCTGAAGCAGTCAGCAATGGGATTCAAATGGTTCTTGTGAGGATTAAAGTCTTCTCTCTCTTTTGGAGAATCCTTCATCCTGTTGTGGTGCGGTTCTGGTCTGAGCACGGAGCTACCCTGCGGGTAAACAATCCCAGGCCTAAGGGCCACTGGACCATTTGGACATGCTGCTGCCATGCTGCGCCAGAGTTCTGGTGGAGGATCAGGAGAGGCGGCGGTGGTGGCAGCAGCAGCAGTGGCGGAGGTGTGGAACAAAATTCTCTCTAGGCATCGCTCGACCTCCACGCTCCAGCTTGGGTTCAGCAAGCCCTAGCTGCGGGCCCCTGGGGGCCGGGCAGGGTCCTCAAAGAGCGGCCCGTAGCCCGACAGCCCAGATGTCCCTCTCGGACCCGTCTATTATGCCACGCTATCAGCGATGTGCCAAGTTTGCTGACGTGCTTCTACAACTCAAAGAAGTTTTCAACTGCAAAGGTAGTTTGGAAAGAGTCCATGGCATTGCAGGAAATGTGGCAAAATATTATAAAAAAATAAAAATTATTATCACATTATTTAGGAAAACTATAACTACAAATAACTAATATTAGGAAATCTGTTCAGTGTTTTTAATATATTGGCCAATAAATCTGATTTTTTTTATTTTTTGTTTGACGTTTCCCCTGTGTTGTCTCCGTGACCGGCGCTTTTTCACCGTGTATTTGGGGGGGGGGGGGGGGCAGCTAGCATATCAAGGACAGATGCCCCACTATGAGGCAAAAATGAAATTGAGCTGTAACCATGCAGGAACTCGAAGTACCACCATTCTAAGGTAGACCTGTTAATGATTTGTTGCCACAACAGTTGGTCGTCATGGTGTGGACGTTTTTAGTAAGGTAAGTTTTAGACTGCATCCATAGTAACATGTCCTTACGTCTTGTGATGCCGTGAGAACACCAGTTGTGTTTAACCCGCGCTCCCTGCTTTGTCATTATTATATTTGGCTCAGAAATATGTCCTTTTAAAATCTGAACCTGTGCAGTGTCCATGGGAAAGTGGCCGATAGACAGTGTAGCACAGCACAGGTAACGGCTGTCAGTCAACTCTTGTGTACACACTGTTGCTTTCACCACAATGTACACAGTCCCAGGTCTGCTACCTGTTTTGTCCCCTGTGTCCTTGGCTGCCGGTCAGTCAACCAGCCTTATCTCACTTTACTTTAGCTTTTCTCCTCCTTGTTTTCTATCTTCCAGTAGAAAACACAAACATGTAACCGTTTCTCTCAAAAAAAAAATCACAATTTACTACACAGTAAGGATTCACATATTCTTGTTGCTTTCAAGTCAAGCAAGCAATGCCACAAATTTTGATATAAAAATATTATAATGCCCTTTGAAGATATTTTAACACAAATAGGTTGTTTTACCTCTGTACAATGTTCAAAATTCCATTGACAAACATTAAACAAGTGAGAGGGTGTTAAAGAATGAAACCCCTCTAAGGCACTATGATCCCCCCTTCACCAGTGATGAAATAGATCATTTCCAACCACAGTGAAGTTGTGTATTTGTGTGGGCGGATATCAATTCCTGTCTCGGTATGTCGGCGTTTGCTTTCGGATCAGCCTGGATTTCTAATCCCCAGACATGGTTAGGAAAGGTGGAAGGAAGATGAGGGGGAGGTGCATGTGGTGGTAGCCCTTATACCTCATTACCCTGTGCCATGACACCAGAGCCCGGGAAAAAGGAATCCCAGCACGATTAATCGACTGCATCACAAACGCTACTAACTCTCTTCTGTGAGTTTTAAACATGGACTTTATAAAATAGGTTTTAAAGTGCTGCGATCCTCTCGTCTCTTTAGTGAAGCCTCTGTGTTTACAGGCTTGTGGGGGTGAGCCATGCAATAGGGGCCAAGAAAAATCTATATTTGGTACTGCCAATTAGTTTTTGTTTGTCATGGTCAATAACTTGGCAAAAATCGGGATAGCAATTAAAGCTAAAAAAAAAAAATCGTAATTCATATTTCCCCCTGCGTCGTGCAGACCTAAATCCAGCTCTCTGGAGGGTCATAAAGTGCTTGACCCGGCTGGACATGGTGACATTAATTACAGAGAGTAGGACTCCAGAGACCACGTTTTTAAGCTTGAGAGACTTTTCATGACTATTTATATGCCAAGGATCAAAGCAGTAAATCTCATGTGCAAGAGATCGACAAAAAGAAACTATACCTTAAGCTTTAATGGACACATGATTGGTTTAGTTGGTAGTCGAGAGTTCCCAACCCCAGATGCAGTTGTAACTTTGTTGTGTTTGATATCTTCCTATGTCAGTAGATCAACATCCAGCACTGCACACTAGGCCCTTGCTACGTACCAAAGTTGCATAGCGTCATACTAGACATTTTGCCTGCTGCACGAAGAAACCGGTTTATAATCTCTGTTCTCCTCAAAGGGGCAATTTCAATTTAGAACATCATCCATTAAATGGGTTAAATAAACTTGAAGATAATCAGCACTGCCAGCCCACGCTGCTGCTAATGTTAACCCACAATGTCAAGGTCCAGCAAGCAACAAGCGCTCAATTATGCAAATGTGGTCACTGAGATGCCAACACATTATTGGAAGTATTCCCTTAGACGGCTTGTTTTGGCCAACGCAGGGAAAGGGCCGATTTGGAGGAAAAGGCTGATTAGATGTAGAAAACAGACCTATGAGGAAAGTCGCAAAGAGCCATTGTGTCTCAAAGTAATGTTTCAACTCCAGGAAAAAAAATTAGGGGGACGCATGTTGACGCATCAGTGATTTTACACTGGAATCCCATGCAAACCAGACTAGTCATATCAACGTATTTGTTGGTCATATGAGGCTACGTCATCGTCAATAAACCTCTTCAAAGTGCCATTGTTTAAGGTTTGGCATTCTGGGCTTTAGCGGAGCTGGCTAACAGATTGTTACAGAGTCAATGGCTTGTGCTGTGATGGATGTGATTTAACCCCCCCCCCCCCACCCTCCCCTAATTATGGCCATATTGTCTCTGCAGCGGTTCACAATAGTTCAAACCTCTCATCTTGCACTCTGGCCACCACTGAAACTAAGTGAACCCTCCTTTTTTTACCACGCTGGGCCAATAGTCAAGAGCAATATCGTTTAGACCCCCGTACCTCTCGCAACACTGCCTGCATTCACGCGTCAACGATGTGAGTCTGACACCCATTGTCCCAGGGGCATCTGCAGACTAGCATGCTGCTGCTGACTGGCAGCTTCGCAGAAATGATACTTTCCCAAGTCAAGAAATAGCTGTGGCCCTGTGGGATTGGTCCCTGGGTGCTTTATTCAGCCCATTAAGATGCTTTATTTATAAATAAATAAATAAATAAATAATAAGTCAAGTTTATTTTTCTAACAATGCACATCAACCTAAATGGTAATTATGATGTAGTTGCTGGTTCATTGTGGTTGGAGGAAAATGACGCATGACTGAAGTAGATTTTTGCAGTGCCTGAAAGAACTTTGGGTTTTTGTGCCTTCATTGTTGCCAGGTCAGCGTAGAATTCTCTTCACAGGCGTCGCCACAGTTTGACAGATATTCCCTTTTCTTCCTAAGGTCTTTTGTTGTCCAGTGGACACTTGTGAAGGCTTATTATTTTGAAGATTGGTCTTACTGGGGACCGTTTTGGGGACCAGATGAGCCGCCACAAATATCTGGCCCTAGCGTGTCCTCATTCACAACAGTCAGCAGGATCGCGTTGCCGTGATTGTTGTGCGTCTCATCATCATTTAGGAGCGAGTCATTGTTGTGGCTGCCCGTCTGACTGGGACAGGTTGTGTCGTCAATGTTTTTCATGTTCCACGCTGCCAGCAGAATCATAACCAATTCAGCTGCTCAAGATGAAAACAGCACCAGCGAGCATTCCAGTCAGTGAAGCTGCAGACAGGGTCAGGAAAGCTTTTTTAATATAATGCTACACTTCAAGTTCATAGTTCTATTAACTTTGATACTGTGTGCTATTGCGGAATTCCTTGTCACCCTATAAATAACACCTTTCCGGGGATATCTGCATACACAGCTACTACTCCCCGCCACACACTCCCTCTGTCTCACATACCCTGCGTACATACAAACACCCACTTTGGGTTGAAACAAACGCTGACAAGTGAGACATTACTTCATTAAATAAATTTAATTTTTTTTTTTTTTTTGAAAGAAGGATGGTTGTGAAACACAGCATGTGTGCAAGAAAGGTTTGTCAGGGCTTTCACTCATTAGTCACAGCCTCATTTTAGTTTCATTTTCGTCACAGTTTTAATTTGTCAGTGTAATGGTATGATCCTAGGCTACGAGTCATACCCCCTTTATGTCAGCTGTGGGTTTTACTTCGATCACAAGCACTGAGTCACAAGTGTCTTCATATTACCAGTAGGCTTTTGGAGGCCCCTCTCTTCACACTGAATGCATGATTCTGGTTTGTAATAGTTCACTGGGTTGATAGTATTTATCACCTGGCCACTCATCAAGTAACAAGTTTGTGGCACAGAGCCACAAATATTTTTAGAGTACTATTCTTTTTTACCCTTCAAATCATTGGCAGGAAGGGAATGGTACATGGTTGATTGATGTTACTTAACTACACTTTACTAGTTTTCATTTTTGGCGCTTTATGGTTGTGTCTTTCTTTGAATGTGCTGGAGAATGTGAAAAAAATAAGTGATTTTTTTCTCTATTTGGAACTGGTTAGTATTGTGCCATGTGTGCTAAACTTTGTGGGAAAGGATCTTGTTCTGGGTCCTCAGAGAAAGCCTAGATGCTATTTTAGCGTTTTGTTTCTAATCACCCCTTGTGAAATACCACCTAAAATTAGCCCTTACTTGTGCTTTTCACTAACCATTCCAGTCTTAATGGCTGTAACTGTGCTCTGTTTGGAGAGTCCTATCCCCTGGTCCTGGGATCCACTGTAAACATTGAAAGCTTCTTCTTCTCTCGCCTCCAAAAAAGGTCCTTTTATGGTGCTTTTAACCTCCAAATTTCATTGTACTGGTACAATGACAATAAAGGCTTTCAATTCAATTCAATAAGATCTCCATATAATATACCCGCCAAAGATTTCTACAAGTATCTCCAGATCAGGCATTACGCTAAATCAAAGACTGGATCACTGGAGTTACCAACGAACTGTTACTTGCTTGAAAGAACTCTACTGGACTGTCGGAAACACGGACGTTGTGTGTCTAGATTCTACTCTGAGTTACAGACCCTAACGTTGGACAAGCT
>NW_022605576.1:1497238-1497376 GCF_008692095.1 Etheostoma spectabile | reverse complement strand
CGAACAACTTGGAGTATGCTGTTTAAAATTCCAATTGACTCCGCGTCGTGGGAGGAAATATTACTACTGCCCTCTAGGATATCAATCTGTAATAGATACAAAGAAATGCAATTCAATATTTTACATAATGTTTACATA
>NW_022605576.1:1491750-1497155 GCF_008692095.1 Etheostoma spectabile | reverse complement strand
CTGTCTTTGGGAGTGTAAGAACATCAAGGTATTCTGGCAGGCAGTATGCAGTGAAATCGGTTCGGTGATAGGACAGACAGTCCCGCCCAGCCCACTCATGTGCCTACTGGGCCTTATACCCGACCCTCTGAGAGCTCACAAAGAGGTGTGTGTGTGTGTGTGGCGGGGTGTGCGTGCGCGTGTTGTGTGTATTGGGGATTTCGTGTGCAGTCCTCCCTTCAACAGGTGCCCGGAGTTTTAAAGTGTCAAGCTACCAATCACATGTTGAACCTCCGGTTGTGCCTTTCAAAATAAAATCCCTGCAGGTCAAATCATGTGTTGTGTCAAATTGAAAAAAAAAAAAACGTTCACAAAAATCCAGAACATAAGGGGAATTTGATTTTTTTAAAATTAGACTACAACAATAGTTTTTTATTCTAAACCTTTTAAGATTGTCATACATAGTACACTAAAATGCCATACATGCAAAAACATGACGTCTTTCAAAAATTTTATTCTGAACACAATATATCTTTACTTCCGGTATTATTTTTATGGCTTTGTTTATTAACACAATCTGAAATCTGTACAACATATAGGCTAAGTCACAACAGAATTGATACAAGTTCAACAGAACATTAGAAAATCTGATTTCTGTTAATGGAGATAGAGAGATACAAGCTCTGCTTGGTTGTTATGTAGTTTATGCAGAGGCCTTCTTGAATCGCAAGTCTGTGTTCAGACAACACAAACACACAACACACACACACACACACACCACACACACACACACACACAACACACAACCACCACAGATGGAGAGATGTCAGAGTGAGCGAGCTAAAAAAAAAGGAATGGGTTTTTTACCTTTGAGGCTTTTTTTTTTTTTTTTTTAATATTTCTTTTATTTAACATTTTAGTTCATAAACAAAACACACAAGAACAAAAACACAGCAAACAAAATATTAGTAATCATATCTATGGGCATGTGGACAGCTTACATACAGCATCTCGTCATATCGATGTATATACATACATTTACAGTTTATCCAGTTTGTGTTAATGAACTTTAATCTTTAGGCACTTAAGATGTTCTCCCATTTTTTAAACAGGTGCAATTTACCATTAAGAAAATACCTCAATCTCTCTAGCGTTACTACTCCAGATATCAGGATTTCCACTCTGAGTAGACGGGGCATCGCTACCAACCCATTTGGCACTTATAGCCTTGCGAGCCAGCATCAGAAGAAACTGAACAGTCTCTTTGTGAGCTCTCAGAGGGTCGGGTATAAGGCCCAGTAGGCAATGAGTGGGTGGGGGGACGTCTGTCTATCACCGAACGATTTCACTGCATACTGCCTGCAGAATACCTGATGTTCTTACACTCCCAAAGACAGTGATATCTAGTGCCTAGCGATGTACATTTAAGACAGTTCGGTGAAGCACTGGAGTGGACTTACGTATATATAAGGTGATATGAAACATTTGTAAAATATGAATGCATTTCTTTGTATCTATTACAGATTGATATCTAGAGGGCAGTAGTAATATTTCCTCCCACGCGCGGAGTCAATTGGAATTTTAAACAGCATACTCCAAGTTGTTCGTAAGTGTTTCAGCTTGTCCAACGTTAGGGTCTGTAACCAGAGTAGAATCTAGACACACAACGTCCGTTGTTTCGACAGTCCAGTAGAGTTCTTTCAAGCAAGTAACAGTTCGTTGGTAACTCCAGTGATCCAGTCTTTGATTTAGCGTAATGCTGATCTGGAGATACTTGTAGAAATCTTTGGCGGGTATATTATATGGAGATCTATTGAATTGAATTAAAGCCTTTATTGTCATTGTACCAGTACAATGAATAAATTTGGAGAGCAACTCTTAAAAGTGCACACATTATAACACATACATAAATATACATATACAATACATTAGTGCAAGTCTGACGTAGGTTGAGTATGGTGACAGCTTTGGGAAAAAAGTATCCCTGAGTCTATTGGTTTGGCCCGTATTGACCTGAAGCGCCTGCCTGAGGGCAACAGGTTAAAGAGACGGGAGCCGGGGTGGGTGGTGTCTCAGGATGTCTGGCCTCTGAGACAACGGGAGTTGTAGATGGCAGTCAAAGGGGCAGAGGGCAGCCAATTATTTTTTGTGCAGTGTTTGTCACCCTCGCAGTCGCTTCCTGTCGGCCTCCGTGCAGCTGGAGTGCCACACTGTCACAGCATAGGTCAACAGGCTCTCGATGGTGGAGCGGTAGAAGGTCACCAGCAGCTGAGTTCTTAGTTGTTCCTTCCTGAGGACCCTCAGGAAGTGTAGCCGCTGCTGGGCCTTCTGACCAAAGCTGTGGTGTTGGCCACAGGAGAGGTCTGCAGAGATGTGAATGCCGAGAATTTGAAGGACTCCACTCGCTCTACACATCACACGTAGACGTACAGGGGGGGGAGGGGCGGCTTTGTTCCGCCTGAAGTCCAGGATGAGTTCCTTGGTCTTGTTGATGTTTAGTGCCAGGTTGTTTGATGAACACACATCACTAAGTTTCAGGACCTCATCTCTATAGGCGCCTCGTTTTCCCCTGTAAATCAGCCTGTAATATATCTTCAAATGTCTTGAATTTACCTCTGTCCCACGATCATAATCTCCTAATACCAGCTCTTGCCAGGACTTGAGATGGAGACCTCCTTTGAGGCTTTTTAACCATGCACTGAAAATAAATCTAGCACTGGAGGTTGCACGTAACACACACACAGATTGACACCTGCTGGTAAAATGAATGTTGTCAGTCAAATAAGTCAAATAGTGGGAATCTTTTTAATTTACAATAGCTAACAAGGCTTATGCTTGGAATAATTTGCTATGACATAAGATGTCTATGGTTTAACTATATCGAAAGTCATGTTATTCCCTTTAGGATTAATTGTTTCTTCTATCGTTTAGTATATTGTTCATGTTTTCCCTCATGCTTTCTTCTTTCTATTGTTATTAAAGCCTTTACCCTCCTGTCTTCCTGGGGTCAAATTTGACCCATATTCAAAGTTTCTATAGCACAACTTTTGGGTTTCTTTTTACCAAATTTTATTGAATTTTTGGTCTTTTATTAATTAATTGAATATTCGACTTCACTTTGACAGTCTGTGATTATCCATAACACATGTTCCTTTGATGTTAAATATTAGTTAGAATCTACATACTTTCTGCTTTTAAGTAAGATATGTGGTGTATTGACCATCATTTCCAGAAATTAGTGTAAAACTAGTCATAAAAAAAGTCAAAAAATACTACACAAAACGTTTTTTTTTTAAACAGATGAAGAGACAAAAATGCGTCAGTTAGTGACAAAAGTGTCAAAAAAAAATGTAATTGTTTTGATCCAGAAAGACAACACAAGGGTTAAAGCATGTGCACAAAACCTATATAGGCTGGCATTGTTACTTTATATTGTTAAGTTTTAATGATAGAGAATGCGACATTAATGCAACAAAATTAGCAACCATGGTAATATAAAATTAAAATTAATTCTTTAGAGATCGTGCCTGAAGTGGGTGGGCAGCAGAAGCATGTTGGGGGGGGGGGGGGGGGGGGGATAGGGGGTCAGGCCCGCCCCAGCAATGGGGGGGGGCTGTTATGATGAGGTGCATCAGAGGATACAGGTAACCTAGGGAGCATTTTATTTTATTTTCTCTGTTACGACTGTCCCCACTTTATTTTGGAAATGACAACGCTGTAGATGATGTCAGAAGAAAGAAGAAATCTTTATTTGTCACACACACTAAACACAATTGCAGTGCAATTTCTTCAGATCTGGTGTTTATGGTGGGAGGAAACGGAGCACCGGAGGACACCCACACAGAAAGGCCCTGAAGGACCCTGGAGGACCGTGGATCCAACCCTGCAGGGCCGGCCTGCTGCTGGCCACTGAGCCCCCAAAGGAAGGATCAATGTTTCATCTATTGTTTCATTTATTTTCACTGTAAAGAAATATGCAGGAAATGTAGTTCATATGTCCTTGATTCTGGCGTGGGCCCTCCTCTATCCAATCAGGAGGAGGACGGCGCTGGGACTTTGTGAACCTGAAAATACGTTCAACTAAAATCTGCAAGAGAAACTATCTTGCCAGGTTAAAACTAATAAAAACAAAGCTAAAACTATACCATAATTATTCAGTATTCAGTATTTTATTGACACTGAACAGACTTGACATTGACACTGTGCCGCAAATGCCTCGTACCGGACAATAGTGAAGATGTAAGATTAAAGCTGTGGTGCGTGGATTCCCCCCCCCCCCCCAGGAGGAAGTCGAAGTGGTACAACAACACTGTCAGCGCATCAACGGGACTCAAGTTAGTTTAGTGTCCAATCCTAACCTGAGCTTTCTCTGGACATATTTTCAAATGTAAATAATTTATGTACTTTTTGTTTCTTACAATACATGTCTTTCATGTCAGCTATTTGTTACTTTATTGTATTATTTAATGAAATGTTGTCAATTCATCTAAAGAAATTGTAATTTTTTAATTTTTTAACTTGCTAAAACTGTTGAGGCAGTGGGAGACAGCACTAGTACTCGCTATATACTACAATATATAGTATATTATATATCGCTGTATAAGTCATCAGAAATATAAACCATGACTCAAATATTGGGAACTACAACAGAGGAAATTCGTCAAGCTAGCGTCAATGGAGACATGACTAGTACTTCTGGCGATATTTCAAAACCCCAACTAACAAATTATCAGAAATTGATTATGTTAAATATTTTGTAGTCAGTCGTCACAATTAGATACTACACTTCCCATATTCCGTGTATTTATAAGGTATTTAAAAGTATTTATAAGGACTTTGCACTTTGTCATCCAACATGTAAGCATTAACGTTGTATAATAGCTAAATTATGAAATTTATTACAGTGATGATTACAGTGAATAACTATAACTCCACTCAACTCCAAGGCACAAATAACAACATAATAAAGAATACACTTTATTTGTCATGTGAAAAATGTTAAAAAATAAAATTTAAAAAAAGCGGTATGGGGAGATAAACTATCGCTTTCCGGTGAATACTTCAAAATAAAATTTCCAACTAAACAGTAAACATACAACAAGACAACCATCAAGGCCGAATGTAAACGCAGAAATAATAATGACATTCTTTTTCTTCCCAATTAGAAAGAGGTGTGTAGATATAGTAGATTTAGGTATTTATTTAGGCAGCTACACTCTGTCAGAGACTAAGTCAATGGACCTTCATCATCAGGGCTTTTATTTGAAGTAAAGGCACCCTGTCCTAATTCTGATGCGCTTGACGATTATAATGACGGCTGTGTTGTGCTGTGCCCCGGCGTGTCTGCGTGTTTAGCTAGTTCAGAGTTCTTTCTCGGTTGTGTACTTTCTGATAGACAGTACTGGAAGCCTAAATGTTGAAGCTGA
>NW_022605576.1:1489252-1491725 GCF_008692095.1 Etheostoma spectabile | reverse complement strand
ACACACACACACACACACACACACACAAACACACACACACACACACACACACAGAAGTTACAGCCTACGTTGCTTCACATGGAGAGAGGAGCCGGTTGAAGACAGTGGAGCTGAGGGGCAGTCAGTGATAAGGATAGCGCTGTGGTTGTGGAATAATTCGTCCTTCTCAAGACTGAGCTTCGGTCACTTTTCCGCTTCAGGATTTCTTTTCGGCTGAAATGTTTCAGGACCCGATGGAAGGTTTGTAATTAGGTCTGATAGTTTGTAACGTTTGTTAATAATAATAAAAAAATAATTGCTACAAAAACATATAGCTAGGTGCTGATGAATAATTTGACCTAGCTAACATTTGAAGACAGGAAAAGTGTCTCGAGACGGGTTAACTTAACTAACGTTAGCTAGCTGCGTAACGTTACTTTTTGAACTCCGTTCACACATTTGGTTCTTCAATGCTGCCTTTTGCTAGAGGCAAACAGGCTAAAAAAATTATGTCAGCTTAGAAAAATTATGTTAAAACTTTATTTTTCCCTTAACACACCAATTCGGCATAACTTAAATACACGAAGCATGTAGCCTATAACGTCCACAAACCCCCAAAGTTAAGATTGCTCTTCGACTCATTGAGCTAACGTTAACTCAAACGCGAATGGTGACCGCGGTATAGCCGTAAGAAGTGTCTGTAAAAGTCGATACATGATGACAAAGAGTGTTGTTTGGTAGAGTTTATGGATGCCGAATTAACTAGCCCACCCTAACGACCCGACGGTCTTAATGGGGGCTTAGTTAATTCTGTTTTTATTTTCCAATAAGCAAGAAATCCTTATATGTTCGAGTTTTGAACCAGCGGTGTCGTGTTCTTTGGTTACCTGTGCAACGGGACATGCGCTTAGACGCAGTGTAGAAAGAGTAGTACATGACTGACAGCCTGTGTAAGTGTGTTTTCTTCTATCCGTCCGTCACACAGACACTTTTAACCATCCTGTTGTCAAATTTGACCCCTTTTAAAAATGTCTATATGTGAATTATGGGTTTCTTTATAACCAAATTAACACAAAAAACTGATTGGATTCCATACAATTGATCACTTTCATTCTTCTGATCTTAACTAGTAGTCAAAATAAATCAAGATGTCTGCTTTTCTAACTCAAATATTAGGTAATTCTATATGAATGAGGGTTATTGACCATGAATTCCAAAAAGTAGTGCTTTTGACCCGGGAAGACAACACCAAGGTTATTTTATGTTTGGCTTGTATTTCAAATTTAATCAAATTAAACTGCAGCACATACATCAGGAGTTGCTTGAAACATCAAGCAAGGGAATGGAAGGAAAAAGATGAATATGGTGTGAAAGCTGTCCCTCACAAACTTACTAATTGACTGTCCTGTCCTGCGAGGCATTGCTATTCACAGCCAAACAAACTGTAGGCATAGCGGGGACTGGTTTGATTTGTCCCATTATGTTTTGGGTTGTAACTGGAATCATATTAATGCTGAGACAGTTTAGTACTACAACAGCTACGTGATTGAATTACCGCACATGTTGTTCAGAACAGTATCTTTGATTGACCCATTCAAACTCCCTGCAGATTAATTATTGTCCCCATGTTGACTATATACCGAGACAGACAGCCCATTTCCCAGTGTTCTGAACACCATGGCAACATTTCTAGTCAAAGTGAAGCAGGAGAGATGAAGACCAAATGAAGACCGTCCTGCTAAAACCCATCTGGTAATGTGTCCCACCTGAAGCAGTCAGCAATGGGATTCCAAATGGTTCTTGTGAGGATTAAGAGTCTTCTCTCTCTTTTGGCAGAATCCTTCATCCCTGTTGTGGTGCGGTGCTGGGTCTGAGCACGGAGCTACCCTGCGGGTAAACAATCACCAGGCCTAAGGGCCACTGGACCATTTGGACATGCTGGCTGCCATGCTGCGCCAGAGTTCTGGTGGAGGATCAGGAGGAGGCGGCGGTGGTGGCAGCAGCAGCAGTGGCGGAGGTGGTGGAACCAAATTCTCTCTAGGCATCGCTCGACTCTCCAGCTCCAGCTTGGGTTCAGCAAGCCCTAGCAGTGCGGGCCCCTGGGGGCCGGGCAGGGTCTCAAAGAGCGGCCCGGTGAGCCCGGACAGCCCAGATGTCCCCGTCTCGGACCCAGTCTATATTATGCAGCTAGTCAGCGATGTGCGCAAGTTTGCTGACGTGCTTCTACAACTCAAAGAAGTTTTCAACTGCAAAGGTATGTTTGGAAAGAGTCCACTGGCATTGCAGGAAATGTGGCAAAATATTATAAAAAAAATAAAAATTATTATCACATTATTTTAGGGAAAACTCATAACTACAAATAACTAATATTAGGGAAATCTGTTCATGTGTTTTTAATATATTGGCCAATAAATCTGATTTTTTTTATTTTTTTGTTTGACGTTTACCCCTGTGTTGTCTCCGTGACCGGGCTTTTTCACCGTGTATTTTGGGG
>NW_022605576.1:1486917-1489242 GCF_008692095.1 Etheostoma spectabile | reverse complement strand
GGGGCAGCTAGCATATCAAGGACAGATGCCTACCATATGAGGCAAAAATGAAATTGAGCTGTAACCATGCAGGAACTCGAAGTACACCATTCTAAGGTAGACCTGTTAATGATTTGTTGCCACAACAGTTGGTCGTCATGGATGTGGACGTTTTTAGTAAGGTAAAGTTTTAGACTGCATCCCATAGTAACATGTCCTTACGTCTTGTGATGCCGTGAGAACACCAGTGTGTTTAAACCCTGCGCTCCCTGCTTTGTCATTATTATATTTGGCTCAGAAATATGTCCTTTTAAAATCTGAACCTGTGGCAGTGTCCATGGGGAAAGTGGCCGATAGACAGTGTGAGCACAGCAACAAGGTAACGGCTGTCAGTCAACTCTTGTGTACACACTGTTGCTTTCACCACAATGTACACAGTCCCAGGTCTGGCTACCTGTTTTGTCCCACTGTGTCCTTGGCTGCTCGGTCAGTCAACCAGCCTTATCTCACTTTTACTTTGCTTTTATCCCTCCTTGTTTCTATCTGTCCAGTAGAAAACACAAACATGTAACCGTTTCTCTAAAAAAAAAAAATCACAATTTACTACACAGTAAGGATTCACAATATTCTTGTTAGCTTTCAAGTCAAAGCAAGCAATGCCACAAATTTTGATATAAAATATTAGTAAATGACCCTTTGAAGATATTTTAACATCAAATAAGGGTTGTTTTACTCTGTACAATGTTCAAAATTCCATTGACAACACATTAAACAAGTGAGAGGGTGTTAAAGAATGAAACACCCTCTAAGGCACTAATGTATCCCTCCCTTCACCAGTGATGAAATAGATCATTTCCAAACCACAGTGAAGTTGTGTATTTGTGTGGGCGGATATCACATTCCTGTCTCGGTATGTTCGGCGTTTGCTTTCGGATCAGACCTGGATTTGCTAATCCCCAGACCTGGTTAGGAAAGGTGGAAGGAAGATGAGGGGGAGGTGCATGTGGTGGTAGCCCTTATTACCTCATTACCACTGTGCCATGACACCAGAGCCCGGGAAAAAGGAATCCCAGCACGATTAATCGACTGCATCACAAACGCTACTACTCTCTTCTGTGAGTTTTTAACATGGACTTTATAAAATAGGTTTTAAAGTGCTGCGATGCTCTCTCGTCTCTTTAGTGAAGCCTCTGTGTTTACAGGCTTGTGGGGGTGAGCCATGTGCAATAGGGGCCAAGAAAAATCTATATTTGGTACTGCCAATTAGTTTTGTTTTGTCATGGTCAAATAAATTGTGGCAAAGAATCGGGATATCAATTATAAGCTAAAAAAAAAAAATCGTAATTCATATTTCCCCCTGCGTCGTGCAGACCTAAATCCCAAGCTCTCTGGAGAGGTCAGTAAAGGTGCTTGACCCGGCTGGACATGGTGACATTAATTACAGAGAGTAGGACTCCCAGAGACCACCTGTTTTAAGCTTGAGAGACTTTTCAATGACCTATTTATATGCCAAGGATCAAAGCAGTAAATCATCATGTGCAAGAGATCGACATAAGAACTATACCTTAAGCTTTAATGGCTTCACATGATTGGTTTAGTTGGTTAGTCGAGAGTTCCCAACCACAGATGCAGTTGTAACTTTGTTGTGTTTGATATCTGTCTTCAGTAGATCAACATCCAGCATGCACGCACAGGCCCTTGCTACGTACCAAAGTTGCATAGCTGTCATACTAGACATTTTGCCCTTGCTGCACGAAGAAACCGGTTTATAATCTCTGTTCTCTCCAAAGGGGCAATTTCAATTTAAGAACATCATCCATTAAATGGGTTTAAAATAAACTTGAAGATAATTCAGCAACTGCCAGCCCACGCTGCTGCTAATGTTAACCCACAATGTCAAGGTCCAGCAAGCACAAGCTCAATTATGCAAATGTGGTCACTGAGATGCCAACACATGATTGGGAAAGTATTCCCATTAGACGGCTTGTTTTGGCCCAACGCAGGAAAGGGCCGATTTGGAGGAAATAGGCTGATTATGATGTAGAAAACAGACCTATTGAGGAAAGTCGCAAAGAGCGCATTGTGTCTCAAAGTAATGTTTCAACTCCAGGAAAAAAAGTTAGGGGGACGCATGTTTGACGCATCAGTGATTTTTACACTGGAATCCCATGCAAACACAGACTTCATATTAACGTATGTGTTGGTCATATGAGGCTAGTCATCGTCAATAAACCTCTTCAAAGTGCCATTGTTAAGGTTTGGCATTCTCGGGCTTTAGCGGAGCTGGCTAACAGATTGTTAAGAGTCAATGGCTTGTGCTGTGATTGGATGTGATTTAACCCCCCC
>NW_022605576.1:1478237-1486907 GCF_008692095.1 Etheostoma spectabile | reverse complement strand
TCCCCTAATTTATGGCCATATTGTCTCTGCAGCGGTTCACAATAGTTCAAACCTCTCATTACTCTGGCCACTCACTGAAACCTAAGTGAACCCTCCTTTTTTTACCACGCTGGGCCAATAGTCAAGAGCAATATTCAGTTTAGACCCCCGTACCTCTCGCAACACTGCCTGCATTCACAGTCAACGATGTGAGTCTGACACCCATTGTCCCAGGAGGCATCTGCAGACTAGCATGCTGCTGCTGACTGGCAGCTTTCGCAGAAATGATACTTTCCCAAGTCAAGAATAGCTGTGGCCCTGTGGGATTGGTCCCTGGGGCTTTATTCAGCCATTAAGAATGCTTTATTTATAAATAAATAAATAAATAAATAAATAAAGTCAAGTTTATTTTTCTAACAATGCACATCAACCATAAATGGTAATTATGATGTAGTTGCTGTTCAGTTGTGGTTGGAGGAAATGACGCATGACTGAAGTTAGATTTTTAGCAGTGCCTGAGAAGAACTTTGTGTTTATGTGCCTTCATTGTTGCCAGGTCAGCGTAGAATTCTCTTCACAGCGTCGCCACAGTTTGACAGATATTCACTTATTCTTCCTTAAGGTCTTTTGTTGTCCAGTGGACACTTGGAAGGGCTTATTATTTTGAAGATTGGTCTTAACTGGGGACGTTTGGGGACCAGATGAGCGCCACAAATATCTGGCCCTAGCGTGTCCTCATTCACAACAGTCAGCAGGATCTGCGTTGCACGTGATTGTTGTGCGTCTCATCATCTATTTTAGGAGCGAGGGTGCATTGTTGTGGCTGCCCGTCTGACTGGGACAGGTGTGTCGTCAATGTTTTTCATGTTCCAACGCTGCCAAGCAGAATCATAACCAATTCAGCTGCTCAAGAATGAAAACAGCACCAGCGAGCAATTCAGTCAGTGAAGCTGCAGACAGGGTCAGGAAAGCTTTTTAATATGAATGCTACACTTCATGTTCATAGTTCTATTAACGTTCTGATACTGTGTGCTATTGCGGAGATTCCTTGTCACCCCTATAAATAACACCTTTCCGGGGATATCTGCATACACAGCTACTACTCCCCGCCACACACTCCCTCCTGTCTCACATACCCTGCGTACATACAGAACACCCACTCGTTGGTTGAAACAAACGCTGACAGTGAGACATTACTTCATTAAATAAATTTAATTTTTTTTTTTTTTTGAAAGAAAGGATGGTTGTGAAACAAGCATGTGTGCAAGAAAGGTTTTGTCATGGCTTCATCATCATTAGTCACAGCCTCAGTTTTAGTTTCAGTTTTCGTCACAGTTTTAATTTGTCAGTGTTAATGTATGACTGCTAGGCATACGAGTCATACCCCCTTTATGTCAGCTGTGGGTTTTACTTCGAGTCACAAGCACTGAGTCACAAGTGTCTTCAGTTAATCAGTAGGCTTTTGGAGGCCCTCTCTTCACACTGAATGCATGATTCTGGGTTGTAATAGTTCACTGGGTTGATAGTATTAATGCACCTGGCCACTCATCAAGGTACAAGTTTGTGGCACAGAGCCACAAATATTTTTAGAGTTACTATTCTTTTTTCCCTTCAAATCATTGGCAGTAAGGGAAATGGTACAATGGTT
The DNA here is from genome assembly GCF_008692095.1 of Etheostoma spectabile. Classification (NCBI taxonomy): domain Eukaryota; kingdom Metazoa; phylum Chordata; class Actinopteri; order Perciformes; family Percidae; genus Etheostoma; species Etheostoma spectabile. The sequence goes on along the minus strand of NW_022605576.1, from coordinate 1,485,280 downwards.
GCATTGATGTTAAACTTTAACTTACACTTTACTAAGTTTCATTTTTGGCTTTATTGTTGTGTCTTTTCTTTGAAATGTGCTGGAAAGATGTGAGAAAAATAAGTGATTTTTCTCTATTTGGAAGCTGGTTAAGTATTGTGCCATGATGCTAAAGCTTTGTGGGAAAGTGATCTTGGTCGGGGTCCTCAGAGAAAGCCTAGATGCTATTTTAGCGGTTTGTATTCTAAATCACCCCTTGTGAAATACCAGCCTAAAATTAGCCCTTACTTGGGCTTTTCACTAACCATTCCAGTCTTAATGGCTGTAACTGTGCTCTGTTTGGAGAGTCTATCCCACTGGGTCTGGGATCCACTGTAAAGCATTGAAAGCTTCTTCTTGCCTCCAAAAAAGGTCCTTTTATGGTGCTTTTACTGTGGCCATATATTTAAAGCCACTGTAAATTACCACGAGCACAAGACAACTAGTCTTCCTTACTTTAAAGTTGCCTCTTGAAGATCAAGTTACATTCATGGTTTGGGAGTCTTGATTTAATCATACTGTACACTTATCTTCCTTACTAAGCTGCCTAACAGGATTTATTACATTACCTTAATTGTTTTGGGTGATCTTTCTTTATAAGCACAGCTATTGTCATAGCATTAATTGGTGCCGTGCTAGGGTAAGATCTTTGGATCGGTACGCCTGGGATTAAAGTGCAGAGTATTGTGACATATGGCAGGTCCATTGATTCCATCTGCCTGAGGAAAGAGGACATGAAGTCATGTACTTTTCAGGGCACCATCAGCTGAAAATCTTTTGGCTGTGCACAATGTATGCAGGTGGCAAAACCATGTTGACTTGTCAAGTTTAATAGCCCAACTGCACTTGAAGATTTGTAAGTTGTTTTCAAATTGTAACCCAAGGAAGCTCCCTCTCTGTGTGTCTCTCCCCTTCCTTCCCTCTGGTAAGATTTATGGTTATGGGCAGTGTTTTTGCTGGGGCAGCTTTGTTCTGGGAGGCTGTCGATGTCTGCCACACACTAAGATAAAGCTTCAGGATTCCCACACTACACATGAGAAGCCAACAATTGTGGGCTCTGACGGAGGGGAGGGGGGCCTGTACTTTAGAAACTTTAGGGACTTCTTATACACAGTTGAGGCTTTCAGTCCACCTGTGTAAGTATTAGGGATATAAAAGATGGCCGTATTTTTCAGTATTCAGAATGGCAGATTTAACCAACACCTGATTGGTTGCGTGGTCAGAAAACCTCCCCTAGCCCTTCTTGGATTAAGCCTCGACCCCTGCATTGGATTAAAGTCATCTAGAATTAGGGAGGGCAGCATTAATTAACATCCTGCATTTTTAAACGGCATCTGGGGTGCAAATTATTCATCCACTAATAAACCAATTTGATTCAGATGCATCCACTAGTGGGGATACAAAATGTACGAGATGTCTTTAAGATTCATGGCCATGTTTGTGATTAATAACAACCTCATAAAACACAATGTATCTTTTTTTTGTGGTTGAAAGCTTGATTTGAAACTCGTGCTCTTGTTCTGCTTGTTACGCAACAGCTGGCCATCACAGATCGATAGACATTTTTTCTATTTTTTATGCATTGTACTTAACCCATTCTTAGATCAGCAAAAGCGACGCTGATCACAAATTCCTGTGTCATGAAGACCTTGGACTGGACATGGACTGTTGTGTTCCAGCCAGCTAACCCTAAACAAAACCAATGCCGTGCTGCCTGGAAGGAGATGTTGGGGGCAAAAAACACCAAACACCGTTCTGAACTCCTTAAGTCTATGTGTTCTGTTATTAAGGAGCCTATCTATGTGGTGAAAGATAAGTCCGCTCTCTTTTCACCTTAACTGCGCTTTCGTCGAGTCAACTTTGCAAGAGAGAATTTGTACATCAGAGTCAACCATAGTGAATTGGTAATGTGATGCAGGTGACAGGTGTCTGTTTCAGTTTCAGTATGTCATCAAAGTAAGTGATGGGTCTGAACATGCTGTTTATGTTCAGTTCAGCACAGGCGCTAACTGTTTACTCACGGCATGACGCAGGTATCCCAGCCTCCCTAGTCTTACAGTGAGATTTGGGTAAATAGTTTTCAATCTTAAACACTGATTTTGTGTCTTATCGGTTTCTTCAGATGGTATTGCATTTCCCTGTGTAGCAAGGGCTAGGCTGAGCATAATTGGCCTCGTTTGTCTGCCAGAGCCAACCTTAGGGCATGCTTGCATGTGCCTGTGTCAGCCCCATGCTGGGTACAGCTCATAACTCGTTAAAGGCCAGTGGAGCTGACGGGGGAGAGAGAAGGACAACCAGCCGCTGTCTTTGTCCACAACGTTCTGTAAGTTTAGGAACTCCGTTGCTGTGCTCAGTGAAAGGAACAGAGACCCTGTTTGATGTGGAGGCAGACAGACCGAGCGTGAAGCAAAGCCAGGATCAATTGGAGTCTGTCCTGTCTTGTGAGACTCGAAAAGGTCTCGTTGGGGTGTAGAAAGGGCAGGGAAGGAAACTGGAGCTATTGGGGTGTGATTGAACTTGCCAAAGCATCTGGCACGTAAGCAACAATACCCTTATCTCTCTTGAATCGGCTTCTCCAAACGGATTCTGGCTTCCTAGAACAGTGTCTTTTCACCTAACTTGGAGTCTCTAAATCTGTATCTTTCATAACTTTCAATGTATGACAATGGGGCCCATGCAGTAGGCCCCTTGGCATTAGATTTTTAATATCTTTTGAAAGGACTTACAGGAGTCCATCAGCATTGCCTCCACAGCCCTAAATGCTTTCAACCCCATGTAAGGCCGGTGTCTGCTTGAGCTTTTGATTGTAACCTTGGTAAGAAGGAAAACATTGTCTTGTGCTCATGGAGGGTCCTTGTTTTTCTTGAACTCCTGATTATCTTCTTTATCTGAAATTATTCTTGAAATGCAAGGTATATTTGGTCCCAAATCCCTTCTTATAAACATTTGAAAGTGATGCCTTGACAGTTCTGAGAATACGTTTTCTAGCGCACACTTTCTATCACACAAAGCCCGTTCTCTCAGGATTAGGATGCTAGTAAAGCTAAACAGTGTCCTCTTGTTCTCAATGCTGTGTTTGTCCCCCAACCTCAGCCCCCCTCACCTCCCAGTTTTTCCCCTTGACAGGTGTACTAAAGGGGCCCATCTTTGTACTAGTTGGGCAGCTCTCCCACCTCCCATCTCTCTGGCCTGCTGATGTTCCTTTGCCTTCGTTACACAGCTTGGGGAGCAACTGTAGTCTCTTCAGCCCAATGGCTGACTAGTTTGGCTGCGAGCTCGAGGTTGGATGGCGGGGGCATTTGCAGTTTCTCTTCAAGAAAGCATAGTTGGAATGCCAACCTTCAGAGCTTTGCATCAACAGTAGGCGGTGGTGGAGATGTGGGGTGGGGGGGATATCCAGATAGAAAGGTTGCCTGTTTTTCCTCACTGTGACGGACAGCTCCAAAGAGAAATGAAAGAGGGGGTAAAAGAAATTCTTCACTTCGCACTGGGTATCTCATTTATATGCGAACGACTAAAGAGAGAAATACTCAAGGGTAAATGTGGCTGTTAGAAAGATATCTTGGGACTTTTTATTAGGCCACTTTTGGACATTTGGATTGCCTAATTGTCCATTCAGATCTTTATTACTGGAGTTTGCAATGTGTCGTTATATCTTGTGTTCCTCTCCAGTAGTCAAACACACGCATTATATATCTTCAGCCTTCATTGAGCATAATTTTCCATTCACTTTTGGTTTCCTGAGCTAACGGCTAACAAGCCTTACAAAGGCAGTAGCCTGCAGAGTGGGAACATAAAAGCCCCCCACCTAGGTGGAAGGTGCTGTGTGTCTAGCCTCAAGCTCTTTTTTTTTTTAAACGCCAGCTCTTTGTGCATGCAGTCATGGGAAAAAGTGCTTCAAAGGTGAAGCAACAGGGAATGCCTCGGAATGAGCATAGAATTCTGGGAAGGCAAAGTCACCCTGCCTTTTACCAGCTGCATGTAATCTGCTAATCCGTAGAGTGGACCGCCGGTGGTCTGTCGACAGAGGTGGACCAGGGCCACTGACCACAGGAAGTATGCTGGGGAGGGGATCTCAATAGATGTGTGGGCCACCCATTGCAGTGACCTGGCCCAAGTGTTAAAGGTTAAGTGGACCCATTTTGCAAGACCCCCTCATTGTTGGGCAAATAGTCTAAATTTGGATTGAAACAATAAGGTAATTTTTAGCATCATGCATAAATTCCCTGTAAAATGCTGTTATGATGAGGGGGGTAATGTGAAATAATGTGGCATTTCACCCTAGCCAATTAAAGAAGAATCCATTTGAAGTCACACAGTGATTGATTATTAGACCAACATTTAGATAATTGTCTTTTGAAGACGGGGGCAAGTCTCAAAGGAGCCCCTTGAAACCTAGCCTTACCCTAGCTTTTGAGGAATGCACAATTTCTTTGAAACAACTGCCACTACAGACTCCTAGCTATTTAAGAGTGAGTAGCTGGAATGTCCAGCTGTGGTCTGACTCAGTAGGATGGACATTGAGAGGTTTTGATTGACATTGGTCATGACTAGCCTGTTCAACATCCTATCTAGCCCCCTTTCGGCCATGAGCTGCTTGCATTTGATCGGACCTCTGCAGACCCAGTTGTGACATGTTTAGTGATTTCACACTTGCTCTGTGACAATAAGCACCCCTCCGTTCCATCAAATGTTTTGAAGCATAGATAATACATTGCTCCCATAATTTGCAATGCATGACTGAGCCTAGCTAGGGCCAGAGCGAAAGGAATGTTGCCAAGTCATATTGTGTCAGGCCCTAGTGGAAGTTTTGTTCTTCAAAGAGTCAAGCCATTGATGCTCAGTCCCCAAACTGAAAGAGTTTCTTTATAGTACACATCAAGAAAAAGCATCATCTTTATTTATTTTTATTTTTTTAGCATTGATAGCCTTGAACGACAAAGACCTAGCCTATACATTGTGGGCAGATGTTAAGTATTACAAAAATGTTCACGTTGAATTATTGAGTCTAAAATACTTTAACTTTCCACAAATAACTTTTTTTGTTCTTGGCCCAATATCCTTTTGTCTCTCTCAGTCTCTTCTTTGTGTGCAACCCAACTGACACATATATCAAACTAGCTGTATACCTTGTGTATTACAAGTGAGAATGCTGACTGTTACAGTCTGTCACAACATCTGTTGTGTATCACCAGTAAATCAAACTGTGTTGTACTGTGTGTTAAAACTGGACCATTGCATCGACCCTGCAGGTTAACATTGGACCTTTTTATAGAGGCTTGTAGTTTGCGGGGACCAAAGAAATAAGTTCACATTGAAACACTGGAGTGGCCTGAGGGTCAGGGGGTGTAGGGAAACTCCCAAAGTAAAGACGGCTGATTCACAAATGTCCCAGCTAGAGAATATTGCTTTGTCTACAGGTTGCATTGCGTCCCTACATAGATTTAATCAACAAATGTGATATTCTTTCCATACCAGATTGTAAGGATAACATTTTATCATATGGGAGTCTATGGCCTTATGTTTGTGGGTCCATAACATTTCAATGTCAAAGAGTCTCTGCTCCAGAAGAGCATCAGAATGTTTTGGTATTGAGGTGTCATCTCGATGGTGAATGATCCGACAATGTTTTCATTATGGATCCCCCTCCCCCCCCCCACTCCCTGCTCCCTTACAAGAGGCTGGAATGTAGGGTTTCCATGACGCTAATGAAGTAAAAACCTGGCAATGTGTTACTGGCAGCCTCAGAGCAGCTCCTGATCCGCGGCCTCCTTCTCATCAGGATCAGAGTCTGGTGCCCCTGTAGCCTTCATTCACCAGGGCTTATTATGCCCAGGAATGTCTCTCACTCACTCCTTCTCTCATAACCCCCACTGAAGCAGGGATGTGGGGTGCAGGGGTAAATTTGGGACAAATCCCAAGGGAGAGTACTACCCCAAATAACACAACCCCCCCACCCCCCATACCCACCAAAACTTCTCTATCACTCCTAACCGTCACCATGGGACAAAAGACCCACCACAAACACACACCACCCACACACACACACACACACACACACACACACACACCACACACACACACACACCCATCCCTCTTTCCCGTGAAAAGCTGCCGTTGTGATTTATTGTTCCATAAATGCTTCATGTGACAGACCCATAAGGTGACCAACCCACTGTTTGCTAGTGGCCCCAGGGACAATAGTGAGTTTTCGGCACTCAAACAAGTCCTCATGCGAAACTCAGTGGTCTTCCCTGGGAAAAAAAAAAAAAAGATCTTGCCAGCAGCTTGTTTGCTTTTCAGTTTTCACATGGCTAATATTTGCAAATTGAACCATCTGATGTCATTGCGACTTCTTCCACCACATTTTCCTTTCCAAACTTTTTTCCCCATCATAAACATGACAATAACACAAATGCACTAGTCAGATGTTCCCTTTAACCGCCCCTCCCTGGTGGGAACGAGTCTTCTTCTCTTTGTGTCTCACGCAGAATGGCAGTTGAGGGGTTAAATAATCACTCTCTGTACATTATCCTGTGTCCTGCTGGGCTGGTGGACGCAACCATAATGTCTTGCTAATTAGCCACCATTTAGGATGGTCCAATAGGCCACACAACCGCCATTGAAGAATGAAGCCCATGGAGTTTTGCAAAGGAAGGCCCTCTGTCTCGTGGGCATTCATGGTTTAGGCTTGTCCTTAATAAACCTCTCGCTTGCCCAGGCTTGATGCCTCCAGGACTCCGGATTCAGTTACTTGTTTGATGAATGGGGTGTATAGCCTGTGTAGGGAAGATTTAGGCCATTGTGTGTATTTTGTCATTGAAAGGATAATGTCCATAAATGGGATCTAAGCTGACCAGGCCCAATTAAGGTCTTAAGGGTTGAAGCAGCTCATTGTAAACTTTGACCCTTATCAAATTATTGTGGGTCAGGGTCTCTGTGTAAGGCTGTAAGAGATAAGGACTTTGAAAAATACATTTAGTTAAAGTAAAATTATATATATTGTGTGTGTGTGTGTGTGTGTG
>NW_022605576.1:1476629-1478227 GCF_008692095.1 Etheostoma spectabile | reverse complement strand
TGTGTGTGTGTGTGTGTGTGTGTAAAACATTTACTAAAATATATATATTTTTTAAATTGTTTTTTCTCTGAAAAGAATCTAGTTGTTTACTTTCTTTCAATGCAGACTTTCTGTCAAGTATTTCACTTTTTACACGTTTTCACACTATCAGACTTTTTCATATATATTTTTGACCCAGTGTTAATGTGAAAGCACCATTCACAATGTTGTGATGGAAATAAATATAATCCTACACTACAAAACCACTTGGCACAGTTTTTCTCCTTTACTCGAGATTGTGCAGTCATTTTTTTTAATAAATAGTAAACCAGGCGATTAGAGATACAAGGATTAATTGATTTTAGTTGTCAACTTTTAAATGAATTGCCTACTATTTTGATAATTGATTAGTTGGTTTGAGTCCTTTTGTTTTCCAGGACAAAAGTAAAATTTGATTCCAGCTTGTTAAATGGGAATATTCTCCTCTGTGACAGGAAACTGAATATCTTTGAGTTGTGGACAAAACAAGACGTGAGGACGTCATCTTGGGCTTTTGGAAACACTGATCCTCATTTTTCTCCATTTTCTGACATTTTGTAGACCAAACAACTAATCGTCTAATCAAGAAAATAATCCCCAGATTAATCGACTATGAAAGTAAGCTCGAGTTGCAGCCCTACGGGCGACCAACAAACAGAATGACCTTCTCTGTACGTTCATGTGCATTGATTGGATAAAAGTGTTGATTCTCAGTTTGATCAGAAGCAAACGGCTGGCCCTTTTCCTGCCTCGTGAGGAGTTGGGCAGCTGAAACAAAAGGACAAGAGGCTTTCATCATCAAAAACCACTTGGTCCTTGGCACTAGAAATGGCATCTGATGAAGATGGATGAAGATGGTTGCCATGGTGAAAGATGGGACTCTCCAGGTCCTGGGGCCTTTGGCAAGTTAGAAGCAACAGGGAATGTTGGCATGGAGTAGTTCATGTGGAAGTGGAACAGTCTGGGGTTTGTGCTGTCTTGTGTCATCATTTTGGTGTGTCCAGGTTTTTTAAGCAGTCGAGTTGATGTGGAAGTGCTTAATGTTCACCTGAAATTGCCTTGTGAACTACTGTTGATGCTGAAATTATTAGCCCCCCCGTATGAAATTATACAAAACTCTTGATTTCTCCACGGAAAGGACCATTAACAACAAGTGTTTATAATGTACATGTTTTCAACATAACAAAGACAAAATGTCCTCTAAGTTAGATTAGAAATGTAATTGATGCACTAAGTTGAAACAAGAAAGGGCAAAAATAAGACGTCCATTATTATTAGCCCCCAGGCCATTAATAGTCTACAGTGTACCCTTTCTGACCCACAACCTCTTAGAGTAAATGTGCTGTATTTATATAGCGCTTTTCCAGTCTTAACAACTGCTCAAAGCGCTTTTACATCTACAGGAAACATTCACCAATCACACACATTCATACACTGTGGCCGGGGCTGCCGTACAAGGTGCCACTTGCTCATCAGATAAACATTCACACACATCCACACTCCGATGCGCAGCAACTCGGGGTTCAGTGGGCAACTCGGGGTTCAGTGTCTTGCCCAAGGACACTTCGACAATGACTGCA
>NW_022605576.1:1472957-1476619 GCF_008692095.1 Etheostoma spectabile | reverse complement strand
TCGAACCACCAACCTTCCGATTGGCAGGCAACCTCTCTACCACTGAGCCACAGCTGCCCGAGTAGTTCTTTACTATGTTGGCACAGGTCTCCTAAAGGATTGTGGTCCATTCTCCCATTGCAAATTATTCCAGTTAATCCAAATTGCATGGCTTCCGAGTACCCACCACAGATTCTCAATAGGATTGAGGTCTGGGCTCTGTGCAGGCCACTCTAGGACCTTGGTTTTGGGATCCTTCAGGAACTGTTGGACCAATTTTGATGTATGCTTTGGGTCATTGTCTTGGTGGAAGACCCAGCGACAACCTAAGGTTAGACTACAAGCACATATCTGACTATTATCCCTCAAGAATTCAACAAAATTTTCTTTTTTCCCATGATGCCATGCACCCAAACAAGGCTCCCTATGCCTGAGGCTTCAAAACAGCCCCACAGTATGATGCTCCCCCCACCATGTTTAACTGTGGGAACCGTGTTGTTGGGGTAGAAGACCTCTCCCTTTCTTCAACAAACATTAGCAACATCCATGTGCCCAACCAGTTCCAGTTTGGTCTCATCAGACCAAAGCACATCCTTACCAAAACTCATCTTTACCTTTTCAAATGTTTACGGGCAAACCTCAGTCTGGCTGGGATGTGCCACTCTTTGAGTAAAGGGGTTCCGATGGCCCTGAAGCCCAAAAATGAAGAGCCCTCACATCTGTGTTCCTTGAAACAACTCCAGAAGTGGCCAGGTCAGCAACAATCATCATAGCAGATGTCCGGGGCTTCCTGCTGACGTCTCTGACTATTTTCCTCTCCAGAGTTTTTGAAATCTGGCGCTTACGACCACGCCCAGGTTTGTTTCTTACAGAATTTGTCTCCCATTACTTAACGATGAGGCAACATACATCAGTTCTAGACACTGTGAAACGCTTGGGAATGGCAGTACAGCCTTCCCACTTATCATGAGCCTCCACTATCTTCTTTCTGAGCTCAGGACAGGCTTCCTTTGTCTTTGGCATGGTCTTTTCAGCAGCCTCTCAATAATGTGTGCAGGTGCCCTGTTCCTTGGAGTCCTTTTAATGCTGATTGAACGCTCAGGTGTTGTTAGGAAGTCAATTGACAGCACAGGGGTTGTGTGAAAGCTGATTAGTTAATTAGGTGTGTTTTGAAAGCAAAAATTCCCATTGGGGCTAATATTTTTGACCACCTTATTTTTCACTATATTTGATATAAAGCAAGCCAAACAAATTATATTATATTCCAAAATGTACCACAAGCTACTAAATAGCATTTGTGAATGTTTGATTATATCAAGTTTTATCAATGCTGCAAACATTAGGAAGAATTTTACGAAAACGTTTCATACTTCCCGGGGGGCTAATAATTTTACTTGCAACTGTACTTGCAGTGTTGTTTCCCGGAGTTGTTGCACCTTATCCAGGTACTCCAGCGTTTTGGATTCATGTTCAGTAGCCCATTGTTGATTTGCAGAATGTGCTGATTGGCTGCATGGAAGTTTTCAATAAAGCAGCAGCAAGTATAGCCATTTGGCACATGGGTAATGACTGCCGTGTCTCATTCATGGAGACAAAAACGGGCTGCCAGAGTCCAATAAGAACGCTTCGAATATACAGGAAACAGTCTGGTCCTATATAGCTTTTTAGTGATAGTTAATAGGGGAATTTGGATCGCATATTGATTTGATTGTTGTTGTGACCTGTTGGTCAATGTGAACTTTTCACCTTCTGGTCAATTGGCTGGATTTTCGGGTCGGGAGTGGACTCGGCTAGCATTGTCATGGCAGCCGCACAGACCCAGCATTATTAGCCCCGCTGGCGGCACTATTTGTCCCACTCCAAAAAAGAGGGCTAATGGATAAAAGAAAAAATGGGAGACAGCTAAAGTCTTTCTGATCCCGCTTCCATGAAGGGGTAATCCAGGGGTGATCGTCAGCACAAAATGTGGCTTTGACTGGCTGTATCCATTCTTTTAGTGTGTCTGTGTGTGTATGTTTGCGCGTGTGGGTGTGTTTTTATTTTGTTGGTTTTCACTAACCTTTATTTACTAGGAAGTTACAAGGAGATCTGAGTGACTAACTGTCTAGTACACAAACCACATACCTGAGATGCCATGTTTTCTATTAACTAGCTGCCAATTGCAATAAAAGGACAGAAGTCATGTTAAGTTATGCATTTGACTGTCAGGTTAGCACCCTTTTTAGTTCAATGTGTAGCTCTGCTGAGTTGTGTGCAGTCCCTCTGCCATCTCTGCTTTATGGTGTAGTTGCCTAGACAGACAGTAGTCTGACATGGCTGCCATGGACACTCTTTCAACCAACAAAGCTGGAATGTCATGTAGTAATCCTTTTTCCAATGAGGTTGCACCATTCATTTAAAGCAGGGAGATTTCTGAATAGCTGGGTCCTAGGTCCAGTCTGCTCAGGGTTTACAGCACACGATACAATGTTAAGCCTCAGTGTTGAAAGACAGTACAAGTCCCGTAATTAAAGGATTTTTCAGACTGAAGACACAATTCATAGCATGAAATAGCGTCTTTGAAAAGTCTTTGCAATCGCATATTCTATGGCACACCAAATTTATTTCACAATGACTTGTAACAGAGAAACACTGACCCACAATGAGCTCTTATCTTATTGGTCTGACGTTAACCAGGCTAATGGATGGTGTTAAATGGTTAATTGAGGGTTGATGTGAGTTGTTAATAGGGCTGGGCAATATATCGATATAATATCAACATCAATAAATGAGGCTGGATATCGTCTTACATTTTGAATATCGTGATGTGACATAAGTGTAGTCTCTTCCTGGTTTTAAAGGCTGCATTACAGGAAATGATTTATTATTTGCCTTCACCCACTTGGTCATTATTTATCAAAACTCTCATCGAAGCACCAATAGTCAACCCTGCAATAAAAAAGAAAGAGAACTTAATTCTTACTCGTCACGTACACGCAGTACAAAGTTGTGAAGTTCTATTTCTGCATTTTAACCAATCCTGAGTGTTAGGAGCAGTGGAAAGCTAATGGCATCAAGGGAGCAACTTGGGGTTCTGTGTCTTGCCCAGGGACGCTTTGACATGTTGCCGGAGGACCTGGGATAGAACCGCCAACCTTATTTCAACATTGACGTGTTTGGACAAAAATATCCTGATGTCTTGTTTTTTTCCATACATGTATTGCTCTTGCATTTTCACGTCTATACACTGACGTGGCAAACACAGTCATGTGTTTTTGTGCAGGAATCTAAAGTGCAAGTATTCTATAATCCACATCCATCAAGGGCTTGGTCTAAGTAGTAAATAATAATATCCTAAATCAAATCCATGAGGTTTCACTAAAACTATCCATTATTACATTGTGACTTTAGCTACATCACAGCCACACAGTGCTTGTTACAAGATATATTGAATGCAGCATATCCATCAACTGTTCCAGTAAACGTGTCTTTATAACTTTCCAGAGCACCAGGACTGCCTCCATCAGGTGGTACACGAGCGTCTCGGGGAGCTGCTGCGAGTCCTGAAGGCCATCATCGGCAAACACCAGAGCCTCAACTCGGTGGACATCCTCAGTACAGCTGGAACCGTCATTGCCACTGTCAAAGGTGAGCTGTGATGACCAGATCTCCCTTAAACACACACACACACACACACACACACA
>NW_022605576.1:1470155-1472947 GCF_008692095.1 Etheostoma spectabile | reverse complement strand
CACACACACACACACACACACACACACGCATGCATAACTCACAGCTTCCCTGTGAAACATACCAGCTACTCCTCCACTCTTCCTTTGGTCTGTTTTCTGTCTCTATTTATCTAATCCTCCCTTCTCCCTTGACGGTTTTCTCTATGTTCCCTCGCTCTCACACTGTCTTCCCAAAGTCTTAAAAAGAACCTCCCAGGGAATGTTTCTGAATAGTTTTCATCTAGCTTCAAAGCAATGCAGCCCTTCAAAAGTCACTCAAGTGCTTAGAATGCAGCAGCGAGTGTTTGCAAACCCCATACAGAGAGCAAGAAAATAATATTTGGAAGTCAGATACCTGATTCAAGACGCAGGGAAAAGCGGGTGTCCTTTGTGCTTTGTCTGCCAGTCCAGAGGGAACTACACTGAGGAATCCTTTTCAATCTCTCATTGTCTGAGATTATGATCTGGCATGCAGGTCAATTCTTAACTTGGCCGCCACACAAGAATCCCCCGAGTATACCTTGTCTCAATTTGCATTGCAAAGAGGGACATAGAGGGGCTGCTTAGCTTTGAGATGCTTTCCCTTCACAAGGAATGGTGACATGTAGAAGTGAGCAAAGCCCGGTGATTCTCTGTGTATGAATGTAGCTCACCTTCACTGAAATATTTGGAATAGGTCCAAACACACACACAGGTGTGTGCAAGTAGGTGGGTCGTAAACAATTATTACGTGCATTCGAGTCTCCTCTTTCATGCAGTAACTTGACTATTTGTGTGGCATTCAAACATGTTAATAATGCACAATAGAGGCACACAGTCTTCAAAAAGGAAGACTATAAGGCTCTTAATGATGTTGCATTAATGGGGGGAAGGGGGTCTTAAGAACATAGTTTCAAATGTTCAGCTCAAACCTGTCTTATTAATAGCAAGTGCCTTAAATAAACCAGCGCTATATCTAAACAAGTGCCTATGATAAATGCAAATGTTTGATTTACAGAACTTTAATTACCTGGTCTTTTCTGGTGCAGTGAAGCATGCCATAATTTCTTTTCAGCCACTAGGTGGCCAGCATTGCTCACTTCTTGACCCTCACACACTGACAATCAGTTGTGCATGGTGCACACCAATATTTTTCACTACCAAATCTGAAAGCTGCTTTTGTTACACAACGTCATGTAAAATGATATACTATTTATTTTTGGGGGAAAAAAGATCAAGTGTACTGAGAATCCTGTTAATGTGTTTTGTACTGCACCTAACCACAACATCAAACAGTTGTTGATACAGAGTTTTGTCACTTCCTCTATCCTGCGACATATCCAGTCACATGCCAAGTTGCTACACCTTTGCATTATTCTCTATTGGAGGACAAGTTCCCCCTAGACCTGATTTCTGTGCAGCTGACGAGTGTTTCGAGAGTGTTGTGCTTTTCCACTGAAACAATACAATTTTTCCCCGATGATGTAACTTCCACGTTTGGACCGCTGGTTTGGGCCTGTGCGAGTACTGGCATTGTATTCCAGCAAGCCTCAGGATGTCCTGTTGGGGGTAGGGGTTGGAGAGAAGAGGAGAAGATGTAACAGCACAAGACAGTCGTGTGATTTGAATGGTGGTGGCTACAGTAGCTGGCCTCAGGTTGGAAGAGGCTCCCAGGGCCCCATGGACATTTCACTCCTTTTGGGATCCTTTTTGCAGCCTTCCGACAGAATCCCAACACTTCCTGGTGCGTCTGAGAAAAGATTTTTTACGATGGATTTATTTCTGAGAAGTGCTCCTTTGGCCGGATAGAGGGACAAACTATTGGAATGAAAAGTAACTTTCTGGGTGTTTGGGCAGGAAATTACGCTCAAAGTAGCGTAGTGGTTACTGTTGTGATCAAGACAACTTGTTGCAATTAAACAGGAGAAATGCTGCAGAATGTTTTGAGGTAGGTAATTGGTAGTTTTGTAGCTCAGTACACTTCCCTGACAACTCTTTCCAAAAGACTTGCAATTTGTAAAAGCTATTGAGGAAGCATGTTAGAATTTGGTAAGCATTGGTAGGAGGGGTGCTCTTCAACTTTCAAGGACCTGGCTAAACAGTTAGGATTGGAAGTGTGGGTACTATTTGAAGCATTCTTCCTGAAAGATTAGAGAAACTATTCAAGATAAAGTGGAGGTGGACTTTTCTACAGCTTTGGGTTTCTCCATGAATTTCTTTTCCTTCTTCTGTTACGCAGACACAAAATAAACAAGTCTAAGTTAAGCTAAAAGAAATAACCAAAGACGGCGTGTTTTCTATTTAAAATGTCTGCCCAAAGTCTTTGAACTCTAGAAATACCCATTGTTCTTATTGAAAGGAAAGAAAAGGAGAGACCGAGGAAATCATGGAGGCAGCGGAGTGGTCAGTGACATCACTGATTTATTGCCTGGTGTTTGGGCTCATTTTCTGAGCATCTCTCTCCTGCTTTATTTTCTCTCTGCTCAGTAAGGACAGGAAGTTTACTGTGAAGACTGATTACAGACGTATTTACACGGGTGTTTTTTCCCCCATTCTGTCCTCAGTCATCACTGGGTTTAGACTTTCAGCAGGAAACTACTGCCTTTTCCAGATTACAGCCAAATATATACACTTGCAGTGTTTGCTTATCTTTTCTAATTCAAGGTACAAAGTTGTTTTCCTATGAGGGACTTTTCAATTCTAAAATGCCTGGACATTGGAGATAGGAAATGCCTTAGCTCTTAGTGGGATTTGAAGAGCACAGCATGACTCAAAAGAGATTTTCATTTTGTATTTATTATAAGAATCCCCATTAGCTGACGCCTAGACGACCA
>NW_022605576.1:1442456-1470145 GCF_008692095.1 Etheostoma spectabile | reverse complement strand
CTGGGGTCCAAAACAACATTTAATCAGACGTTATTAAAACCTTCCATGACGTTTACAGAAAAGAAAATAAAGGAAAGAAAAAAAATATCTGCTTACCAAGCTAAATAACACAAGAAAAGAAAAAAAATTACATTTAAATAAAAACAATAAAAAAAACAGCAAATAGAGAAATATCTTGAAAACAAAGTTATATATTACATGGCAACCATTAAGATAGCTCACTATGACCACTTTTCACCTCACAATCAAAAACCTCCATGATAAACAATTTTAAGTGAAGGTAAGAGTTTACTTTCTTTATCAAATGTACCTTTCCTGTGATAGAACGACTGTTACTTGTTTTTTTTGGAGAGATCATTGACTCCATACGTGACGCCATGCACAGGATGATGACTCATACCATGAGATTCATACCTTTAACACAGCTTTATCAGTGGTGCCAGCACAGGATATCTTCAGAATGCAGGATTTAGGTTTGCATCCTACTCAATCCTATTTATTCACAATTTGACAGGAGTGAACTTTAAGGAGGTGAACGAAGAGAACAAACACCAGCTTTTTGGAGAGATCTACACGGCTATTGACACATTGGCGTTCACCTTTGGCAATGTGTAAGTATAATGTCATAAATGATTGCAATTCCCATGGCTTACTTCACATCTGTGGGCTTTTATACTCCATCACACTGTAGGATGGTTGTTGTACTTAATGAAGAGCTTTTTTTTTTAAAACCGTATTTGTTTCTCTTCAACTCTGTGATTGCATGATTAATGTAGGTCAATTAGAATTCATATAGTACATTTTAAACGAGCCATCGCAAAACTGAAAAATAGTTAACATAAAAGAAGAAACGATGGTCCCAGAAAAACAATAGAGAAAATATAGAAGAAGAGAAAACTAAGCCTTAAAATAGCTAACACAAAAAGGAGAATAGAGTCACAACTAGGTAATAAATGAAGCACTTGAAATATTTGTGTAAAAAATTTAGGTTTTTACATTAAAGGGGCGCGTCACTGATTTTACACGTGGCGATTCCTAGTTTGAAAGGAAAACCCTGGTCATGTAATTTCGTATTGGGCTTTAAACTTTACTTTTTAAAACTTGCATTACAAACTGGAGGAGTTTGAAAAATGAGCTAATTTAGGAGGCCGGAAAGGTTTAATGAAAGACGCTATGGAGTTGCATTGTAAGATCCAATGTTTTTGGAGCTTGACCCATGCTAGAGGCTAAAAGTCAGGAGATCTGGGTCTCTGTGCCATCTAGACCATTCTTTTTTGGATCTCTCTAACGAGTACCACTTGAAATTGAAACTAATTCCTAAATATGTTTTCAATGATCAATTTTACCCTTCTCAACTCAATCTATTAATTTGCATTTTAATTTGATATATGTATTTCTGTTTTCCTTCAGAGTGTCTGACTTCCTTATGGGAGATGTAGAGAATGGATCAGTGTTGGGGCTCCCCCTAACTAAGAGAAGCAGGGTAAGAAAAGTACAATGTCTATGTTTATCTATGTTAATTCAGGCTAAGATTAATGTATTCATATTGCCCCAACTCTTAAACCTCTTTTTAAACCTACATTTATTTCTACTTCATTCCCTGTCCAGTGAACACCAGGATGTGGCCTACTGCCCCTGAAATGTCTAGCAAAAGACATAAAATATTACATAGCAGAGTTCAGGGGTTAATGGAGCGCTCTTTGGTTGACGAATGTTTCCGAAATGGTCTCTAAAAATGATGAATTGACGCTACGTATGGTTGTTTTCCTGCTGTAGATTTCATAACCGCTCTAAGTAGAAAGTCAAGGTTCTGATACACCTTGTTTTAAGTATATTAGAAGAGCAGATTGTGCTTTGAGAAGGAAATTCCTCTGCCCCATTGTAGATTATTATTATTATTATTATTATTATTATTATTTTCTTTTCAGTCTTTTGAGAACCTCTCCTTGGAATCTGGAGGATCTGTTCCAGAGAAAGATGATCCACCAGGTACGACAGATCTCTACAACACACAGCTACTGTGCTTTGGTGCTGCTCTGCAAAAGTGTGTGGTGGGAATGTACCCCTGGCAAATTTGTTGGGGGGGGGTGGTGGGAATAAAAGCTTCTTTTAGTAAATCAGTCTTAAGCTGATCTACCGTTGCTGCTGTATCATTCTGGCTCGTTTGGGCTTTTTCACTGCCATTGGAGTGTTGCAGGGTTATCTGGGCTAAGAGCACAACTTGCTCCCAAGTCTGGATGACCAGCCACCTCAACACTTATTTATACATCCAGCGCGCAGTCTCCTGTCAGCATTACTCATCCTCAAATGGTATTACTTCATATCTCGCTCACCCAAGGTCAATGTGGGCTTTTCTCGCTGACTCACAGTCACAGATGTTGCTAGCTGAACTCCTATGTAGTATGGCCAGAGGTGGTGATAGGGGTGTGGCACGCAGGTCGGTCATGTTTACAGTAAGATTTTATAACCTCCCTTGTGGGATCGTGGTGGTTTTCACAGGGCCGTCTCCGCCGGTTCGGCCAGAAGAAGTGGACAGGACACTGCAGCGGCAGGACAGCGGTGTGGAGTCAGCGCTGCTCTACGCCAAGGCCTGGTCCAAGTACACCAAAGAGCTGCTGGCGTGGGTGGAGAAGCGTCTCAGTGTGGGTGAGTTAGGGGACAGGTGGGGGGGGGAAAATACAAGAGTATTTTAGACATGTAGGAAGGCAGCAGCTAAGTAGCACCTATCACACTAACTTACAAAAAACCGCTAAGGTCTATATAAAAGAGACTTCAGATACAGTATTAGGGGACCACTAAGGTCTATATAAAAGAGACTTCAGATACAGTATTAGGGGACCACTAAGGTCTATATAAAAGAGACTTCAGATACAGTATTAGGGGACCACTAAGGTCTATATAAAAGAGACTTCAGATGCAGTATTAGGGGACTACTAAGGTCTATATAAAAGAGACTTCAGATGCAGTATTAGGGGACTACTAAGGTCTATATAAAAGCATCCAAAGAACACCATGTTACGGGACCTTTAAATTAGTTTGTGCTGTAGTGAGACATTATGTCAAAGCACAGCCTTTTCACTAGATCCACAAATGTGGGGACAAATTTAGCACCTGAGATAGATTCAAAACAATGATGTCTTATCCAGGCTCAAGGTTGAGTGTGCAGTGTGAGATCATTTGTTTGGACTCTGGTTAATCAATGGTTTCAGTCTAACCCTTAGTCCCTTTGCCTGTCAACACAGTGGCACAAAGCACTCAGTCAAGCTGTACAGTACATTGTTATCAGGCAAACACATACATGCTGTTTGTCTAACACATCTACTTAAGTTAATGCTTTATTTACTGATTAATTGTATAGATTTGTCTCATGACTGAAGGACATTGTGTGATTTAATCAGAACATGCCTTAGTTGATTTGAGGTTAGTGTTGTAAATAAAATCCAACAGTTGATAAAAAATGAAAGGTACTTCAGCACAATGTAAATATTTGCACGCACATAAATGTTTGTGAAAAATGTGTAGGCCAATAGGGAACACTGTATGTATGTATGTATGTATGTATGTGTATATATATATATATATATGACAGTATGATCTGGGAAATTCAACAAAACCTAAAGTTTGGTCTATTTGCAGATATTGAGTGTGCTAAGAGTTATGCCAAAATGGCGGAATCTGCCAAGACGCTTTCAAGTCAACAGGTGAGTTGATGTTGCAGCAGACTTGCACTGCCATTACAGTTTTTGGTGCTGCATTTTAGGTGTTAGGGGTTGACATTAAGACTTTCTCCTTCTCATTAAAGGAATTCATGCCTTTCCGTGATCTCTACGTAACTGCTTTCAAAAATGACATTGAATACAGCCAGCTGGTACTTCACACCGCAGCAGTACTCCAAAGCAACAAATTCATACAGGTACAGAGCAAACAATGCCTTTCTGAACCGGGACTTTGGTTGCATAATGGAAACAAGAGGGCTTACAGAGTGTGTGGGGGGGCCATGTGTTTCTTTTCAGCCTCTTCAGGCCAGAAAGACTGAGCTGGACAAACTTCGAAAAGAGGTCAAGGAGCAGTGGCAGAGAGAGCAAAAGAAAATGGTGAGTCGATTGCCATAAAGGCTGCATTCTGCAGAGGGCCACACACAGATGCACACAGAATCTAAAGATGTCTTCATGACCTCGGTCCAAAGATGCTCTCCAAATGCCTGAGCCTAATAAATGCATGCAGACAAATGCTTTGTTCTGCCATGTGGTCAGGGCAATCATTCTAGTCCACTTAATGCCTAGTAAGAATGAGAATAAGCATAATTAAATGGGATAATTGAACTGTTAAGGAATTGGTATTTCAAATGTAATTTCCTTTAAAGTTAAGTACTACTAGTTAAGCTCCCACGCTCATTACAATACAAATAGTACAATTATTTAACATTAATTATGTATGTAATACTGTATAAATTACATTGATCTCTACTGCATTATGGAAATGTGTGTTAAGTAAATATTAGATTACTATTAACCTAAAAAAAAGTGCATAAATCCACTGGAAAAGACAAAATACTGTGAACTATGCATGGGGTTGGGTTTGTTTGTCTGCGTATAAGCTTATGCGTTTGTTTGTGTGTGTGTGTGCGTGTCTCCAGAACGAGGCAGAGAGTGCTCTGAGGAAGGCTCGGCTGCTGCTGGCCCAGCGGCAGGAGGAGTATGAGAAGGCCAAGGTGTCCACTAGCCGCCTGGAGGAGGAGCAGATGGGAGGAGGAGGAGGCGGAGGAGGAGGAGCAGCGGTGGCCAAACAGCTGGAGAAAAGGCGCAGGCTGGAGGAGGAGGCCCAGCAGAAGGTACAGCACCTCCTCTGATCTTCTGCCAGGAGCTCTTTAATGTAGTACATTGTAGGAATCAACAAATACTGGTTCTTCAAGGCCGATTTTTAATAGTTAACAAAACCCAAATGCAGATACAGTGAAAATTTAATAATTTTTTACTTTAAATTAAGACTTCCGAACGTCCAACACAACTTTTGTTTAGATGCTTTAAGCAATTATTTAATAAATTAGAAAGTTTCAACACAAAACACAGTAAAAGATAGTAAAATAGTGTTGTGGGGGCGACATTAAGTCAGACTCAGTGGTGAGTGAAACCCAAGCAGAGGGACAGACACAGAGCTGGAGCCGAGCCAAAGTAGAATCACTTTTTGATTTATTAACTTAATCGGTTATCAGGCAAATAAAACACAGATAATCTGCAAACTGACAAAAAAACGCCCGATACTCGGCAAGGGTCGATAATTTGTCTATCCCTTGTACATTGTAAACATTTTTTATCAGCCCTGAACTCAGCTTACAGGTTTTTTAAAAATAAGTTATTTCAATTTTTCTTTTTTTTTAAAGGTCCCATGGCATGAAATGTCACTTTGAGGTTTGAGGAACATTAATATGCAAAAACATTTAGAAAATCAAAGCTCAGATGGGCCGATCTGGAATCGGTTACCTTCCCTTTCTCTGCTTTACTTGGGGAGAGAGAGAGAGAATTTTAATAATGATATTACCTACATGCTTTGATTATCATTTTAAAACCCCATTTCACTCAGTAACTGAGTTGTTGTCAACAAACACAGACAGAATATGAGACTCTATTGGCCACATCACTATCTAAAACTTTTGTGCTTCATAGACCCTTTTGACAGCAAGTACACACACAGAAAATAAGAACCCAAGTACTACACATTTACATTTATTGGACATTGAAAGTACAGAAATAACAACAAACAGGTTAAAGGTAATTGTTCTCGTCTTAGACTTAAGCTGTCAGTTCATTCCCAAGATCTTTAGTCTCTCCTATCTATTCTGAGCCTATGAGCATCTTTGGTTCCCCATCTGCTGACCAAGTGACTTACAGCAGTTGGAACTAAACAAGCCCAATCCAGAGTCAAATCATGTAAACGTGATCAGTCATCGAGTTGAAAATAACTTGTCTCCCTTGGGTTGGCAGGCTGGGGAGGCCAAGGAGCACTTCAACGCATGTAAGATTGATGTTGGGGACAAGAAAGTCGATTTGGCCCACACCAAGAGCGAGATCATCACTCAGATCCGAGAGATGGTCTCCCAGTGTGACCTCACCCTCAAGGCTGTAAGTTCAGATTTTTGTGCCTAAAATGTTTATTCAAAACTTAGATCAACTTGAATAACAGAACTTGATCTTGGCACAGCCCGATAAGGAGGCACTCAGTGCTCAATGTGCAGGTAAATGTTGCTTGTTTCTTGTTTCAGGTGACGGTCAATTGGTTCCAGCTCCAGCAGGCCCAGGTTGTATCCCTCCCTGTCAACTACCAGAGTCTGTGTGAAAATGCTAAACTGTACGAGCCGGGCCAGCGCTATATCGACTTTGTCAGGAGTCTACCCACTGATGGGCCTCGTTTGGAGTCCCACTCGTTTGATTCAGCTGTCCCACAAAGCACAGGGTGAGAAAACAAGACACTGCTGCAAAGAAACAAATAAGTACAAGGCATGCGTTATCATTGTGGCGTTTGCAAGTGATTTGAGCCGATGGTCAATTAAAAGATTGGATTTTTCTACTTCTGACACAAACGTTTAACTGTACAGTAGCCTATAACCACGACCTTCTACTGTCGGGATTGCTCCGTTGCCCCCCTGGAATTCCGCCGTATGTCCTTCTTTTCGGACAGATTTTTGTTACTTTCCGCTTTCTTTATGTTGGCGTTCTAACCTCCGGTGGATTTCTGAGGACTATGGTTACCTGGTCCTCAGATCTCTGCAGGGTAAATCCAGACAGCTAGCTAGACTATCTGTCCAATCTGAGACTATGGTTACCTGGTCCTCAGATCTCTGCAGGGTAAATCCAGACAGCTAGCTAGACTATCTGTCCAATCTGAGGACTATGGTTACCTGGTCCTCAGACTCTGCAGGGTAAATCCAGACAGCTAGCTAGACTACCTGTCCAATCTGAGTTTTCTGTTGACGACTAAAACTACTTCTGAACGTACATATGTTCCACCAAAACAACTTCCTTCCTGAGACTATTTAGCAGAGGCACCGTGGCTCCGTCAGGAGCTTAGCCCCACCCAAGATGATTGTGATTGAAAGAAATACCAAAAAACAGAGCAGGTTTTTCTCCCATCCCAGAAGGCTGTGTGGACTAGCCAGACCCTCCTTCATAGAGCTGTGGAGGAAGGTCTGGCAATGAGAGACTAACTTCACTATGACATGAATTGTTCACTTTGAGAACATGGGTGTGCAAATTTAATCACAGTCCATCATATTGTAGAGAAGGTAGATCTACATGTCATTAACCCTATCACCATTAATTGGTATATTATCTTTGAATATAACTGAAATCTGATGCTCACTATGGAGGGATTGTAACTAAATTTAACCACGTCGACCCTCTTTGTTATCAGTGTTTTCTTTCTCAGAATTTTTCAATGAAATTAGTTATTTTCTTTTTTTTAAGACAAAGTGGTGGCTCACAGAGAGTTAATGTTGATGTCTTTTAATTCATTTGGAATTCCCCATCAGTTCAAAGGATTTCAGTTGTTCCACATAATGTTGTATTATACAATTGTTTTTTTTATATCAACAGTTTAAAGCTTTCATCATAGGAATCTGTGGCAATCTGAATGTTTTATTTATAGTGATGGGGTTGAAAATACAGTGACATTGAGTAACTGCAATGGTCGGTGGACTGTAGACCTCACTGGGAGACGTGGAGAGAGCGGGTGAGAGAGCTTGTTTTGGAAAGCGTAAAACAATTGGGTTGGCCAGGGCTTCCTGCGGAAATGACTGTGGTCACGGGAGAGAGGGGCTTACCATCAGTTTTACTAAACCTCTCTGGAAGTTTTCAGTAGCACACACACACACACACACACACACACACACACACACACACACACACACACACACACACACACACACACACACACACACACACACGGAAATAAGAGAGTACTTTGTTCTTACTCTTCTCCCCGTCCACCCCTCAACTCTGATCCCTCTGATCAAAAGAATTCAGCTTGGAAGAAAGGAAATGAGACTTAAACATATGCGCACACACACACACACACACACACACACCGGCACGCACGCATCCACAGCATTGGTTTTTAAAGGTTAAATATAGACCACTGACCTACATTGTGTATCTTGTGAGATACATTAGAATTCTTTTGATAACAATGGTTAGCATGGATTGCCTAGCGGCCATTCACAAGCCTATCAGCTAATCATTGTTAAACTCTAATTAACTGCCGTCTTTGATGTTGAGGCGGGGCTGATCTCCCGATTATTCTCTGTGCTGATGGAATTAGAAAATCTACTAAACCATTTGATCCCACTGTACAGGAATTACAGATACAGATCTCATTTAGAATTGTCTGAAGAGAGGAATGTTACTGCTAGACCAAAATCCCTGACTGTATTATTGCGGTCTTAAATGTGAATACTGTGAAAGTGTAACATAGCCAGGAAACAGGAAGAAATCCAGTTGAATTGAATGATGCCATGAGTGCTATGCTCTTCTTGAGAATTTTTCTTTTTCCTGTTCCTCCATACCCAGGTTTAGTATCTAAGAGGAGAGGTTGTTTTTTTGTTAACTTTGTTATTTAAGGCTTCATAGATAAAGTTGCCTTGTCTTAAATAAAATTGTGTGATTTGTAATATTCCACCTGAACAAGAAGAATGTTTCAAAGAATATGATAATGATTGTTTTTATTCCATGATTTCCCTAGGATGCCTTTCAACAAGCGCTCGCTAAGTGGCAGCCACTCGTCCCACAGTAACCTGTCACAGGCCTCGGTGACCTCTGACCTCCTCGTTGCAGATGACGTGGACAGTCCCGTCACTGCCCAACATGCCAAGATCGCCGAAAGGCGCTCCAACAGTAGTACTGACATCCAAGGTACGCAGGTTTATTTAGCCTGTTTGCTCCTGCTCTTATGTGGGGTCTTCTTTAAGCAAATACCTGTTGGGTTGTTTTTGTCAAAGAGATTTCAGTGTGAAAGGGGCATCACTGGTTATTGGGCTCCCGACCTACAGGCCTGTTTTAGGTAAAAAGATAGCAGTAGTAAGCTAATGAAGATATGGGCCATTACACTCTGCAGGCTTATTGGCTTGTTTTTTGCGTGTAAGTGTTTCAGAGATTCAACAATCTGATGAAATGGTAAGAATTTAGGAACAAAAAAATGGAACATAAACCTCTTTAATGTAGGCCTGTAGATCATTTAAAAAACGAGCTATGCGCATGTATACTGAAAGAAATAGTTCAGGTATGACTGAAAATACAAGGGGCATTAGGCAGTAATCTATGGTTTTATTTCAACAGTTTAGTAACATTTATAATGTATGTACAGTGTGTAATACATGAAGAAATGTGGGCTGTAATATTGTGCCTTTCTGTGTTGCAATGTGTTTTTATGCAGCAATTCGGAGTCAGGGCCCATTTCGTCCTTGGGCCTCGGCCAGCCAGGGCGGAGGGATGAGCAGCGACTCGGAAAGTGCCGGAGGGAGCAGTGAGTCCCGGTCCATGGACTCGCCCACCGCGAGCCCAGGTAGGCGGAATTTAAAAGAGTTTGTTACCCAAACGTTGTAGTTTTTGTTTAACTATAAGTTGGATTTAGCCTTTTGTCTACAAGACAAATTATTTTTAAAGTAAAACTAGGTAAAACAAAGTATTAGTCTAGATTGTCCTGTTGCTGAACAGCTGCTGAAGCAGAACTCAAATGAATGTTAAAAAAACTCAAAGTGAAATTTTCATGCCATGGGACCTTTTAATAACTAATTAAGAAGATAATTAGCTTCTGCATAAATCTTTGGGCGCGGCTACATTTGAGGGGTCCTAAAAACACATTGATGTCCAAGAAAGACAAATCACCTGGTGAACCTGTGGTTTTACACAACACCTAGCTCTAAATATCAGGTTTTTCAGTCTTATGTCATTGACAAAGACACCTGACATTGCCGATAGATAGGGACAGTCCTCAGCTCTGACCCCTGGGGCCGGCAAACACTGTTTTCTCTTGTGCACTTGATGTTCACCCAGTGTTGTTGGTGTGTTATCTCAGAACCAAGTGGCTTAGCAACCACAGACAGAGGTGGCTCTTTGTAGACTAACAGAGTTTGTGTTACTTGTTTGGTTAACATTTTCAGATTTTAAATTTCAATATAAGAATA
This sequence comes from Etheostoma spectabile, assembly GCF_008692095.1. Taxonomy (NCBI): domain Eukaryota; kingdom Metazoa; phylum Chordata; class Actinopteri; order Perciformes; family Percidae; genus Etheostoma; species Etheostoma spectabile. The sequence continues at coordinate 1,459,971 of NW_022605576.1, read as the reverse complement.
AATATTAGGATTTTCTAGTTTCCCAGGGGGGACAGTAGATGGCCGTTGCACTATTAACAATACATGAAGAGGGTGAAAACGAGCCATGTTATTAAGTACTTGCAACCCCACCCCCCACCCCACCCACCAACCGTCCATCTAACCCCCAGAGTATAAACGATGGAGGAGTTCATCCCTGATGAGCCTCAATAGAAATGGGGCCTATTGGAAATAACTGACCTGTCAATGGAGGTGTGAATCCTCAACAATCCCCAACTGGTAATTTGATTCATTGACAACATGAAGTCGACCACACCTTTTTTATTTGCCCTTTTTAAATTCAGGAAGTGGTCTCAGTGCAGGGCTCAGGACTGCTCATTCCCACCACTCTAATGTAGGGTGTAGACCCCAGGAGAAAGAAAAAAAGGAGAATTGACTAGACATACTACGACTGTGGAGATGTGGACTTACTTGTGTGTCCTGCCTTATTGCTCAGGAGACTTCAAGAGGAGATTACCCAGAACCCCCTCCACCGGCACCATGTCGTCTGCTGATGACCTGGATGAGAGAGAGCTTCCTTCACCGTCTGATAATGGTGAGTAGACTATAAACCACACTTTATAATACAAGTTTTTGCTTCCTGGTCTGAATTTATTTTTGTCTTTGTGTTATTTCTTAATGTATTCTGTTATTTACACTGCGTATATTTCATTTCCCCACCAGCGTTATTAACCCAGAAAGCTCAGTTCTTTTGAGATTGTCAGTTGCATTTTATAGTGTACTACGTTGGCTATATTTTATTTGTTAATGTGTGTAACTGGTTTTATTTTCTGCATTAAAATGACCATATTTCTCAGTGGGATTCAAGCGTTTTCCTACTGCACATGCAAGTAGAAAAGAACATGGCTTCTAATGATGCTAACGGTCCTTATTTTGTCTTTCTGTCCCTTCACTCTGCAGGTTTAAGTGAGATGATAATTGAAACGGCCAGCTCCCCCGGCCCCTTTAGAAACACCCAGATGTCCAAGGCTGCTCAAACCCACAAGCTGAGGAAGCTAAGGGCGCCATCCAAGTGTCGGGAGTGCGACAGCCTGGTGGTGTTCCATGGAGCAGAGTGTGAGGAGGTAACCTTGGTTTCTTTTCTTCTAAATTTTGTTTTAAAACTAATGGAACAAAACGGCGACCAGGAGCCTCTATTTGGACCTTCGGCCACAGCATTCAGAGTATTACAAGTTCCAGACGGACATTGCCAAAGTTTCTCAATGGCGTCTTTATCACAGTGAGCAAAAAATCTAAACAAAAACAAAAGAGAAAGGCCACCTCTACCCTCATCAAAACTTTCTGTATAAAGGGAAAAGTTGAAATTGGCCACAGGCTTGCCTCAGAGACCAAATCCTCCAACTGCTCTCAGTCGGGGGACTGGCAGTGGAAACTGCCGAACTTTTGTCCGTCTTCCTAGAAGTCGCCTCCATCACCCTGTTTATTTAAGATCCAGTTTCTTTCCATATACATGAGATACATGGATGATAAACAAGAAAATAACAAAACGGTTGCTGGGAACGTGTTTTTTTTCTGGAGTTATGGAATGATGGTAGACACCTTGGCAGGACACAAGACTAGAACTCTGCAGTGTATTGGAATCGTTCCATGGCATTGGTTCAACAGCTTACAAGACATGAAGTTCTCCTTTTTGGCTTTTTGGTCTTCATTTTAAGCATTATTTCACAGCCAAAACTACTTTTGAGTGCACGTCTTTTGTGCCCGAGCTGTAAAAGGCCTAAAATAGCTGGATTTGATTTGTTTTAGTAAAAAAGGAGAGGTCCATTAGTCAGTCAGTGTGTGTTTCCAGCATTGTTTGGATTGATTGTGCAGTGGTTTCCCTAGCTCTCTAGAAGACGTAGGTACGCGTATTTGGCGGCTGGGTTAAGGTCTCAAGAAGATTTGATGTTTTTTTATTTTAATAAAGAAGACGCAATTTCCACATACATTTTTTTGTCTCTTTGTGGGTTTTTGTGTCTCTTTGGTCATTTTTGTTTTCTCTGGGGTTGTGTTGGGCCTCTGTGGTCATCTGGCGTCTCTTTGTAGTCGTTTTTTGTCCCTTTTTGTGGTAGTTTTGCATCTTTTTTTTCACGTCATTTTGGACTGGTATTATCACCATATCAAGCTACGGCACATAATAAATGAATAATACTTAAATCTTAAAGACAAATGTTGTGGAAAAAAAGTCAACAGAGGATCTGAGAAAAAGACTTTTGGCTTAGCTGCTGCCCAAAACGGCTTGGGGGCTGCACCTACACCTTATAATGGGGGGGGAAACCCTGTTGTGTATAATTAACTTAAGCTTTACCCTGGTGTTAGCCTATTGTTTTTGCTACTATAAGGATCAATATCGCCAGTTCCATCTCTTCTTTTTTTAATCTCTGCCTTTTCAGCAGTGTCTTTAAACATTTTAAGTCACTTTTATAACTGAGATACCTTTCAACGTGTTTGCAGTGTTCGTTAGCCTGCCATAAGAAGTGTCTGGAAACCCTGGCCATCCAGTGTGGCCATAAGAAGCTCCAGGGGAAGCTGCACCTCTTCGGCATCGACTTCACGCAGGCAGCCAAGAACAGTCGGGACGGCATCCCCTTCATCATACGCAAGTGCACATCCGAAATCGAGAACCGAGCGATCAACATTAAGGTACTTTCAGTTAGAGCTGGGCAATATATCGATAGTATCGTGATATGAGACTAAATCTGGTCTTAGATTTGGGATATCGTAATATGTCATAAGTGTGATATTTAATTTTCAGCCCTACTTTCAGTCCAATATGAGCGATAAGAGTTTATGATAATAATGTTGTTCACGACTTAAGTCCTGCTGTTAGGTCTTTGCTTGTTTAAACGTTTTCTACTTGGCTTTTCTAAAGATGATCCAATACTACGGGCCGGTAGTCAGTCATTATTCTAGTGATTCAAAATGAATGTGTTTTTTTTAATTATTATTTTCTGAGAAATAATGACGTACTATAATTCTAGACCAAAAAAAAATAAAGGATAAGTTCAAGAAGGAGCACAGTGCATGCGTTTCCTCTAAATGCATATACTGTATGATGCTTATGTTACTTTGATTACCATCCTGCAGTGGTGATAACCCAGTTTTGCTGAACATTGCATGTGATTTTCTCTGTGTTGAATGCATTTTGTTTTTGTGCCGCGAAGGGTATCTACCGCGTGAATGGTGCCAAGTCTCGGGTGGAGAAGCTTTGCCAGGCGTTTGAGAATGGGAAGGACCTGGTGGAGCTCTCCGAGCTTTATCCCCACGACATTAGCAACGTACTCAAACTCTACCTGAGACAGGTGAGCTGCTTTTTGAAGGTATTAGAATAGACGTAATGGTATACTGTAAATGTGCTTACACCAGCAAAGAGGGTCGTCTAACTAAAAGTCTACTTCCACGACGTTCCACTTCCGGGATTGTTCGGTGTCGCCGGAAATTCCGCCGGATGTCCACATCCAAATCTAAATAAGAGAGGGTCCACGTGCGGATAGATAGGTCGTGTGGTGGTTTCCAACGTGAGACTACCTTAATAAAGACATGAGATGGTTAAAAGTGTGCTCTACTGAACAAAACCCCTGCAGTGGTATTTATTTATTTGTCTTTGTTTATTTCTGGGACATAACTCCCACCTCTCATCCCCCAATTGCTTATCTAATTTCTAATTCTGTCCCACTTGTCTATTTACTTTCATATTTCAGTTGGTTCTGTTTATTCTCAACTTCCTTGTTTCATTTGTTTTTCTGCTTCTTTGTTCCCCTCATTCTTTCCTCTGCAGCTTCCAGAGCCACTCATCCTGTTCCGCTACTACAATGACTTCATCGGTTTGGCCAAGGAAAGCCAGAGCATCATTGTGGAGGAGCTGGAGGCGTTGCGGCTCAGTCCCAACCCAGTGGCCCCGGCCCAGGTCAGCGTGGATCTCAACCGGGTCCTCTTCAAGATCAAGGACCTGCTGAGGCAGCTGCCGCCTGCTCATTACAAGACCCTGCAGTTCCTCATAGAGCATCTGCACCGGTACTTGGATAACCCAAACACACTCCTGCTGAGTGCATTATTTACAATATGGATATGAATCTTATTCTTAGACATCTTAGTATGTAGTAAGCCATTCAGTAGAAGAAAGATGGCTTTAAATAGGTCCGGATCAGTGGTGGAAGAAGTGTTCATATCTTTTACTTGAGTAAAAGTACTAATACCACACTGTAAAAAATAAAAAAAAAGTCCTGCATTGAAAATTTAACTTAAGTAAAAGCATGTAAGTATTATCAGGAAAATGTATATAAAGTATAAAAAGTAGAAGTACTTAATGCAGGAAAAAAATCTTTAAATTTAAAAAACTGGAACCGATCCAAACAGTTCTGTCAGTCAAGTGTCTAATGGTCTAATCCTTCAGCTGGACCTGTAGGCCGTTTAATTTATAATAAAACATCAGATTTTATAAAGTACATGTGTGCAATAATCTTAATTAGTAAAGTAACTAGTAACTGAAGCGCATGAATGTAGCTTATTTAGTTTTTTTTTTGGCCATCTATAATACAATGATAACATACAAAAAATAACATTTGTTGCTTTTCCTTCCACAAAAAAAATAGCAGAAGTTAAGAAAACAAACAAGAAAACAAAAAACAACAATATTAAATATATATATATATATAACACATACACACATACAAGAAACAAGTAGGACTTTAAAGGTTTTAGGCTGAAGCCTGAGCTTATTACACCGCCCCTTTTACAGGAAATCATATTCTTTCATACGAATATGAAAGTTACAGAAACTAAGTAAACACTATCTAACCCAGTACAAGAACTCCAATACAATTTGTGTACACTCTGGTATTCACACTTCTGTTTTTATATTTATTAATCAGGGGAGTAGAAGTAGAAAGTGGCATGAAAAGACAAAAGTACAAATACCTTAAATTAGAGCTTAAGTATAGTACTTGAGTCGCATTCCGCCACTGGTCAGATTTCTTAAATGATTTTTTTGTTTTTATATATATGCATAAGTAAAAATCCATCCTCTCTCCAGGGTGACAGAGCAATCAGAGGAGAATAAGATGACCGCCAGCAACCTGGGTATCATCTTTGGCCCGACGCTCATCAAACCCAGGCAGGCGGACGCCGAAGTTTCCCTTTCCTCTCTGGTGGATTACCCGTACCAGGCTCTCACCGTGGAGCTCCTGATCAGACACTACCAGATGATCTTTGACACCCCCCTCAGCCCGCTGGGCCGCACCTCCCCTACAGAGATGGAGGCCCAAACCCGCCTCGGCCACCACGAGAAGGAGCAGCTGAGCCGACACTCCAAGTCGCTGGGCGACATTAAGGAGGTGATTAGTTTTCACGCTAAAAAAGAGATTGTTGATATGTTATGGTACGTCGCAAGATTTAACATCAATGTCATACACGGGACATTTGTCCATTTGTGTTTTTAACATAAAACAAGAGATTGACCCTTTGTTTTTTGTTCTTATTTGTTTCCGTCTTACTATTACAGCAGAGCTCTAAGGTGTATAAGAGGCATTCCTCCATAATTCCTTCTTCCCACTTATTGGCTGAGGTTCATGAGACTGCGCCAAGCTTCGATGGAAGGGACTTTGAACCTGGTTCGTGTTACAAAGCTAACTAATCAATAGAACTTATTGTAAAATTACTCCAAAAGTTCATTGTCTTTCTGGCTGCTGGTCATTCTTATTAAAAGATTATAACAGTTTCTAAGGTATATATCATTTACTCTTGTTTATCTCTCTCATTCAAGTTGATGAAATGGATTTTGAGGCCTTCAATGGGGATTTATCATCAAGCGTCCATGAAGTCTCTAAACCTGACAGAGGCCTCAGTCGGTCTCAGCATGTCGCCGTCGCCAGGGTCCAGCTTCGACCCCCTCGCAACAAACTCTCCTCCCGGCCGGCGAGCATGCCCGCTGAGAGGATCCTCAGCCGAGGCCGGGTAGACGAGAAGAACACGCGGAACAGCACTGACCAAGATGACCAGAAGGCAGGTGGGTGCGACCAGTCCATTGAAGAGGCGGATGAAACCGAGAACCCAAAGTTGCGAGCGGGCACACATTACCGGAGTACATTCATTGACACCCAGACGTTACGCAGAACTTGGGACAAGCAGTACAAGCATGACGCTGCTACCAGAACTGTCCGAATAGTGGCCAGTTTGCCCACAGACACTACAGCCGTGGATGCCAGCAACCAATCAGCTTCAGTGCCCGTATCCGCGCCATCTTTCACCTTTGAAACTACCGGGAGCACTAGTAGCACCTTCCTCCCTAACAGACCTTACTCTGTTGCAGTGCGACCCAACAGGACTTTAAGAAGGGAGGACAACGTAACAAAGTACTGTCCTGTCACAACAGCTTTCAGGGCTCCCAGAACTCTGCAGCCTCCCCCAGGGACCTTCTACAAGCCCCCGTCAGGGAGCAAAGCTAAAGAGCCGCAGCACTGTGCGTTGGCTAACAGCGCAGAAGAAGAAGATGAGGAGGAAGAGGGGGAGGAGGAGGAGGAGGAGGAGGAGGAGCTGGGCATTGAGATAGAGGTGTCTGTTGATGAGCCTCTTGAGGAAGACGATGAGGCCGAGCAGGCAGCCATGTCTCAGTCTCCCAGCTCCAGCCCTGAGGCCCTGGGCCCCGGTCTGGCCAAACCCGTGTACCAGAGACTAAGGCCCCGACGCCTCCAAGAGGTAGAACACCGAGAGGCTCATTTTGTGTGATCATCTGAGAGGTCTCAGAGATCTAAAAGAAACAGTGAACAATGTGTGCCGTATTCTATTAGACAGAAGAATAAGAAACCTCTGCATTAACTCTGCAAAGACAATTTCCAGATGAATTATGAATGTGGGCACAGTGCGGACAATGAAATGGCGAAAGGACCTTTAGTCCTCAAAAGACAAACGTGATGCACTTAAACTGCTGTATATTTTTTCAACGTGATTCACCAATATTTCATTTACCAATCACTTGCTCTGTACACTCTGGCGCCTGGTCAGAATATTTATATTTTTTTTAAACTGTGCAATTACACTTTGATTTGAATATTTTGTACCAAGTTCTTACGGGCTCACTATGTATGTTTATATACCAAAAAAACTATGTTGAATCGTTAGACTGGTGCATGTAGCCACAACACTGAAAATAAGTTTGGTGCACTTATTAGTACTTGTGTTTCTACTTACTGTAAGTCAGAGTGTTTTACTGTTACATTTATAATTAATAATTTTTTCTAATAACCTGTGTATAAAGCAATATAATGACCTTTTGTTCCATGCTGTGCTGGGTGTCTGCATTGACATGTGGTAATGTTATGAAGCACCAGTTGCAAAGGGTATACATCCACTCGTTTTTCTACTGTTGAACTTGTATGGTGTCAACTTACACTGAACTGAAAAGCTTTTAGAAATGCCACTGGATTACATAATGGCATTATCTTTCTCATTTCCATATAACATTTACATTTCTTAATAGCCAAAGCTGTTTTTCCTTTTACAACTGAATTAGATGGATCACTAACCTAAACCTTACAAGATCTTAAGTTCTGTAAGTAAAAGGAAGTGCAACATTATTTAAATGGTATCTGTTTTTCATGGTAACGTACAAGGTTGACCGAATATTGAAAAGTTCAGTGTAAAGAAACCGGTACATGAAAACAAACACCCTTTTGTAACTTATTAAAATATATCTGACAACTTCCGTGATGATTCCATGATGGGTTTTTTTCTTCAGAACTTTTGAAAAAAATAAATTGCAGCAACTTTATTGAACAAAGAAGAATTATTCCCATGATTTCTAGTTGTATTAGTGTATTATGCAATCTCATTGTTTAGCAAGGAAAGCCGTAATACACTAAGCGTATTGACATCATCGAGCGTGGTGGCCCTGTGAATGTATAAAGATGTTATAATTTGCAGTTGTAATTAAATGTAGCATATTTATTGTTTACCAGTTGAAGGATTATAGCGTTGGGATTACACAGGGTAACACAGGCCAGGTGGTTGGGTCATATAGGCCTCTACTGACGGCTGGGTGCACTGGCATTGAGCAAGGAGATTAAATCAATCTGCTTAACTATTCACAAGCTCTGGATTCTCGCTGCGTTAGCAAACCCAGGGAGCACTCGGTAGAATATGTCCTGGTATGCTTTATGTATCGGGTATCACTCTACAGTGCAAGCGTTCTTCTGAGGTAAGTGATCTGTCATTCTGGACTACAGCCATGCTTTGGAGTTTAGTCCGTGTGTAAGTAGATATGTGGTAGCCATAAAAAAAATCCACAATATTTGTGACTGACTGAGATTAAAGTTAATTTTGTCAACCAAGGACTGTGCGATATTCTGCTGTTTTTGAACAATAAACATGATAAGCACCGAGAAAATGTTTGGAGACAGTGGAAAGGTCTCGACTTGTTATGCGGACCATGTGAAGTGTCTTAAGCTCGTTAACCTCATTACAGAGCTATTGCTAGCCTTCACATGGAGTACTCACACAATCAATGGATGCACACTTCTACAGTTAAACACAGGAATTCATTCATATACTTTCCAAATTATCTTTTGAAGTCATATGTGTTTTGTTTAGCTCATAGGAGTGTTGTGGACTGGTTTGATGCAGGTTTGTTGGCTGGTGCCAGCCCCTGTGGGGGTGAAACAAAGGCGCCATGGGGGCAGGAAGACAGGTCAAACTCCTGCTGTGGAAGAACTGGACCATCCGCAGGAGGCAGAGGGTAATATCCTCTCGTCCGTTAATTACACACTACTGTCGTCCCTGTAGAAGTTGCAGTTAGCTGAAAGGCCTTCACGCGTCATTCTTTGCAGATGATACCATCTCATTTACTGAAAAGGCTTTCTTTGGGATCTTTTTTGTTTGTGTCTAAAACATGGTAATGTGATCAAATGTGTATGTTATGGAATAATGCAAAAGCACTATAATGTAGAAAAAAAGTCTTGGTTAGATTTTAAAATGAACTAATAGAATCTCTCTTTAATGCTTAAAACCGGACATTAGCAATGTTGCCACATTGAATGAAGTCAAAGATCCATGAAAATATCTTATGAATATTCTGGTAAGATTCATCAAGAAAATGTCAGATGATTTTGAAAGCATAGTCTTTATTGCAGCTACTCAACTGGGAGTTTATCATATCATTTTGGGCTGTAACATACAGATCAAATCTGAGATTCATTACTTATTGAGAACATATTCCTGGGACATTATTGGCCTATTGCACCATATTTGCCCATCATCAAACTATAGGCATACGTACTGTATCTGCATTGACATCTGATCATCTGATGCACTCAAACAACATCTGTATTGTCATAATCCAGATGCGTTTCCTGATGGAGATCATGTGGCCTGTTATGCTGTTCATGGGGCTAGTGTGGCTAAGACGAGTGAATCCACTTTACCGTCAACATGAATGTAAGCGAGCAAATTATCAAAGGTTTCAATCCGCTGTCACAGAAATACGTATAAAATATTCATAAATGACTTGTGTTAACCACTGAAGACCGACAGCATCTTCTCTACCTCAGGCCACTTCCCAAACAAGGCCATGCCCTCCACAGGGGTCCTGCCGTGGATCCAGGGGATCTTCTGTAATGCCAACAACCCTTGTTTTCAATACCCCACCCGGGGTGAATCTCCGGGCCTGGTGTCCAACTACAACAACTCCATGTAAGCATCACCCTGGGCTGGTAGAGGGACGGCTTTTGAATTCCTATGAAACATTTGCAGAATCATGCAATGGTGTCAAAGAGAATATGTCAAAATGCCCCTGGACTACTTGTTTAATCATTTGTGAATGCATGTGCTGCACACACGTGTGATTTGTCAGATTGGCTCGGTTCTACACGGATGCCCAGGAGCTTGTTTTCAGCGACCCCGAGTTTCAGCAGCTTGATCGCCTCTGGAAGGAACTGAATGCTATGAGTAACTTCATGGACACCCTGCGCATGCATCCTGAGCAGGTCTCAGGTCAGTGCTTCAGACTTTCAGCAACGTATTTAGAGACAAACCCAACATCAGCCAGGGCTTTCTGGGTAGTTGTTTCCCTGGAGCAGACGCGAGTGGCAGAATACGCTCGTCCTTCTGGATTTAGGGTTTTCATTTGGAAGTTTCTACCAACCCTCCTGTTTCCCTGGGGTCAAATTTGCCCCGTTTTTAAAAGTTTCTACGTCAGAAATTTGGGATTCTTTCATCCAAATTGTCCAAATATTACATGAATGGTTCCATATAACACTTCTTGTTATGCAAGTTAAACAAAGGATCAGTTCACTACTTTATTGAATTTTGGGTGTTCTATTTCCCCCAAAATAACTTTGACAAATGACAACAAAAAAAAGATATATTTCATATAAATGAGGTTTCTTGAACATGAATTTTAAAAGATAATAGTGTAGCATATTGGAGTTAGTGATATGTACATTATACTGATGGTAGTGTTGGAAAACTGAAGAAAATGAAAAGAAACGTCAACATTTTCAACACAAGGGTTAGTCTTGATACACAGCATGACTACATTTAACAACGTTAGCAATTCTCAGTGTCATTTTGATGGACATTCTAAAATTGTATAGACATTGCATTTTATAAACTTGGATCCCTCATCTGGTCCAAAACCATGTCAGCCTATAGGATTACAACACATGGGTTTAAAAAGGCCCATGACGTGAGATGCTCACTTTCACCACCAACGTGCTGTTTATTTGGTGGGAAAGCGATTCTCGGCCGTCCATCCGTCCATCCGTCCTCCGTCCATCCGTCTTCCGTCCATCCGTCCTCCGTCCACGCTTCCCTCCCTATGACAGAACACAGAAGCTCTTATCCCATCTCAAGGGACACCGTGCAAACACTCATGTCGACATACAACACATGCGCTTACAGTCTACATATACAGCATGCTCGCTCTCAAAATAAATCAGAATCAGCTTTATGGACCAGGTATGAGGACACATACGAGGAATTTTTCTTCGGATCATCATTGCTCACAATGCTTATTCATAAAAAACAAACCACACATACATACTTATATAAACACAGTAATATATACACACTCTAAATAGAAACAGCATAGATAAGTTGAGGCAGTAGTGCAATGAAGAGTGCAAAGTATGCAAGAGTAAACTATTATAGTTATTTTTTTAACTGTGGAGCATAGTGCAAAGGGTGCTGCAATAAATAGTATTATGTTATCATATTACAATATGAACAGCTCTGGAATAGAGAGTGAGAATTATGTATAAATAATAAATAATTGTAACCCGGCAACACTGTCTCTGACCGGTAAACAGGTGCTGGTTAGAGACAGTGTTGCTGGGTTATTGAACCGGACCACGCTCATATCTGTTTGTCAAATATTAAGCTACAGCCAGCAGCCGGTTAGCTTAGCTTAGCATAGAGGCTTAAAGCAGGGAGAAGCAGCCGGCAACCAACATCACCTCTAAAATGAACATGTCCTAGCTCGTCCATACACAAATCAAAGTGTAGAGGACTGTTGTGTCAGTGATCAGTGCGTCACAAATGTTCACTTGGTGTGTGTAACCTCACTGGAAAAACAAGAAGTTACCTTCAACCCTCAGAGAGGGGAGGATTGTGTGATTTGTAAAAACCTTAGAAAATTTTAGGCATCCAGTAGCAAGACAACCATAACACAACAAGCACATATACACACATATGTACACAAATATACACATATACACACATATATCACACATTTATACACACATATACACACATATATCACACGTACGTATATCACACATATACACACATATACACACACATATACACACACATATACACACATATACACACATATATACACACATATACACACATATATCACACATATATACACACATATCACACATACGTAAATCACACATATACACACATATATACACACAAATACACACATATATCACACATATATCACAGATACATACACATATATCACACATATATACACACATATACACACATATATCACACATATATACACACATATACACACATATATCACACATACGTAAATCACACATATACACACACATATACACACATATACACTCATATATCACACATACGTATACCACACATATACACACATATATCACACATATACACACATACTGTATATGACACATAAAAATAAAGAAAAATTAAAATAAAAAATAAAAAATCAGTCCCAGAAATGCAATGACCATGATAAGGTGAGATATTAGAAGAACAGTGCAGTAGATCATGATAAAAATATTGACTATGACCATAAAATATAAACATAAAACCTTTCGATAACCTGTACATCCCCATACTTTCTTTGGGCTTTTCAAATCCATATGTCTTAATTTCCTCGCCCTTCATTGTGTTTGTTGTGGTTTCCAGTGGGTGAAGGAGTGGATCGAGGGCTCAGCCTGGATGCAGGCCACCCTAGCTCTCTGCTTGGCACAGCCAACTGTCTTCATGCACAGACAGGCCACAATAATGAGACAGTGCAGAGACGGAATGTCTTCATCCTGTGTTCCTATCCCTGCAACGCAACCGATTTGTCACAACTTGCCCGAAATATGCGCAACGAAATATCACGATTTCTTCTCCCCATTCGATATCTACTGCCTGACAATAGAGTGTTACAATAAAGTGGACTTTTGTGGAGCACAGACAACAAGAGTCTGGGTAAAGTCCCATTTTGGTGACTGTATGTGGTTTCCTGTTGTTCTGACGTACACAATCATTCAAGTGGCACTTTTATAGTTACACAAGGTGTCTCTGTCTGTCGATGTAGGCCGAGGAGTAAAGGTGGAGGCCATCCTTAAGGACGACGAGACGGTGACATCATTCCTGCTGAGAGACGTTCCTCTGGCGGAGTCTGTGGTGTATCAGCTAGTCAATGCCCAAATCAGGCCTGAACAGGTACACACACGCACAAGACGGGGTTGAATAAGGATCAAATGTGTCGTTACCTGAATCATTGCTTTCTTGACAGATGTACAAATGAGTCATTGACACTGAATGAGCTTTGGCAGATGGTATAGTCAGTGTTCACATCTGTAGTGATGTAAGTTTCCTAATGAATGCCACTTGTACATTTCATCCATTCATCAATCCCCTGTAGTCTCTTCTAATTATCGGGGGCTCCTATCCCAGCATGCATTGCTGGACAGCTCAACTTATTCTCAAGCAAACACATTCCCATCCGTATTACACAAATGGGCTTTTTGGAGTTTCCACTTAACATAACATGAGAATCTAAGAGGCAGCTGATGGAATAGATTCCCAATATGCATTATGACATTATAAAGACAACAACAGGTTATTATTCTTTGAGTTAGAGGGCTCCAGGCATTTCCACTTTGTTGAACTCTTTTGGTTTTGGAAGCCATTAGGATGCAGGAATCAGAATAGAAGTTCTAGTTCTTATTAGAATTCAACCGAACCCATCCATCACATGTCCACTGACACTTCTTCCCAGTTTGCCTTTGGGGTCCCGGCCTTGCATTTAAAGGACATCGCCTGCAGCGTGACCCTACTGGAACGATTCCTCATCTTCCCCAGCCGCAGAGGACTCTCCGCCGTTCGCAGTGCCATGTGCGTCCTAACCCCACAACGGCTGCAGCTCATTGAGGACAAATTCTACGCCAATGTCGACTTTTTCAAGCTCTTCAGGCTGGTAAGTGCTTGCTGGGATGTTACCAACACGATGTACACAGCCATTTTGAAAGGTATTGCAGATAAAAAATACTTTCAGTAGTTACCCTCAGTAGATTGTGGATATGTGTCTTCATGCTGTGGACACTGTGTTTCATGGAGCCTTGAGATTCCTCCCAAACTTAAAATCTCTCACTCATCACTGTTTGCTGTATTCTCGGGTCGGGGGGGGGGGGGGGGGGGGGGGGTCTCCCTCTCCATTCGGCATCTGTTTATTTATAAGGCAATAGTAAGGACTTCTTCCTCCTTATCTGAACTCGTCCATCCTCCCGAGGTCTGCAGGGACGTATCACCTGCGCTCACAGGATCTGGTTTTATTGACAGTCCCTAAAGCCGCACTGACTTTGTCAAAAAGGCTTTTATTATCATGTATATTTTAATTTTGCACCACCATCTGCCTGGAATCAGCTTCAGAATGAACTCCAGTTGAAGGAGTTGGTCTCATTTGATCCTTTTAAAGGCTTTTTAAAGGACCTTGCAGAAAGGCAGTCTGTATGTCCCTGTTTTTGAATTGATTCAGGACCCAGGTTTTATTATGATGACATTGCTGTTTGAATATGAGTGAAAGTGTGTTTATGTATTTACCTGGAAGTGTCTCGGTGTCTGTTTGAAACCGCGCTGCTGCCACTGGCCAGGACACTCTGTAACTGTAAAAATTAATATCAAGGAGTAATTAAGTAATCCTGGTTAAATAAAAGTTTGAATGAATGAATGAATGTGCCAAGGCTCATTGCTAAAAGCTCCTGCCTATTATAAAACTCCAATCTGCCATAATCAAAGTGGGCCGCCACTGACATAATTTGGCAGAGTTATCCATTATTTAGTTATGAATAGGAAATGTTATAATAGAGTCTATAGAGAGTCCCATTTGGGCTGTTGCCATGTTTGTTAGCTTATTTGCAAAGTTCTTCAATGGCTATTCACAGAAGGCTAGGCCAGCTGGATGGCTGTAGGGCTTGGGGTTAAGCTGGCGGAAGGAAAATATTTGTATTATATGTTATATATTATATTATATATATGTATAAGTATTTGGCAGGCTATGACGTGTGCTAGATAGTTATCAAGCGGTGTCATTTTAAGTATGTAACACAGTATGTGTCTGATTAATGCATTAATCTTGTTGACAAGCTCATTTAGACTTTGTTTTTTAAGTGATGGAAACAGGCCGATGAAAACGCATCTCATCAGCATTTTGGAAATTGAAAGGAAACCTATTTGGGCTTTTAATTGACAAATAATAGCACATAACAATATTTCATGTCTGACTGCACAACATACTGCGGAGCCTACTATTTTAGAGTAAACGTATTTGAATGATATTGTCATACAGCTCATGTTTAGTGCGTTCAGTGTATTATGCCATGGTTGCAGCTTATGTCTGACTTCACATCAGCAGCTTGTGCTTAAACAACACCTGGACACACCTGGATGAAACGTAACGAGCCCCCACAGGCCTGTCCCGCAGCGTTAAGGTCAGGAGCCACACAGTAAACAGCTGGTAGTATATTTTATAAGTATAACTCACAGGATGGGACGTATGTTTCTCAGGGAAAATTGGCAAGTCAGCTTTGTGTCTGAAGTACATGAAGTATTTGACAGTGGAGCATTCTCAGTACAGTACAGCTATAACACTATAAAAAATCCCAACCATAATGTGTGACTACAAAGAATTGGATTATGGTATACAATACAGCAAACAACTGGCCATTTCAAACAAAAATGAACACTTAGTTGAAGAAATTGATGGGGAGACCTTGTGACCTTTTAGCAGGGCCACATTTAGAGACTTAATTAAGAGTGTGATGCCGCTCCGACATGCTTCGAATAGGTCCGGGAGGAGTGGAACAGCTAGGAGCATTAGCTTAGCTTAGCACGCAGACACGGCCTCTGTGTAATTGGCTTAGTAAAGAGACACACCTCTCTTTAGTATTCAAGGCACTTCACGTGGGTCACAATGAGACAGACACACAGCAACAATGGCTGACCTCCGCCTTATCTTCATTCAGGCACAATCACATGGGCCTGGGCCAAGTGGGTTTAGTCGTCTGTCTGTCTCTGTCTGTCTCTGTCTTTTTGCCATTGTTTCATTATTTTATTTTTGAAGATAAATGTCCTCATTTAATCCACATGATTGAATTGGGTTTAGTGTATAAATCCAATTGCTTTCTCTGTGGAAACAGTTTGTCTACAATGTCCCCTCCCCTAGGGGATGAGGACAGGTCTTCAGTACCCCACGATGCATTCACATAACGACGCACCATGGTATCAAGATTCTTAGAGAAAATAGCAGCCTTGTACTTGGCAATTCTCAATTTTAGAGCTCATTTAGTATATATAGTACACATACACAAGACCGCAGGGATGTTTCAAATCATTGGAGTTTGAGCAGTGATAAAAGCCAGCCGACTGAGATGGACAACGACAAGTGGACGGTGGAGGTTTGGAAAGATAAGAATGGACGAGATTGTCTTGAAGATAGTGGTTTGATTGCCCTCAAAGATAAAATGCTTTGGAGGACGTGCCAGTGTTGTTGTAAAGCAAACTCTTGAGGAAGTTGGGAATATCTGTCTGCGCTCACTGCTCACTGATAGGCTGAATCTATATTTGTAATAGGGACGGATGTCTCCTCTGGCAGTTCTGTGTCTTGGCCTCGCGCTGCTTCCTGAGACCTTTAGCCTATTGTGTTGTGAGCTGGCTAGGAGATCTTCGGCCAATCCTCAAGAGAAAGTCCAGCAGAAATAAAAGATAGAACACATTGATGATGATGGCAATTTTCAGATGTTTCTCTCTTGTCTATGATTACAATGTCCCTGCCCTATCCGTTTTAATTGCTTTAGAGCATGGATTCCCAAAGTGGGGGTCGGGACCCACAGGGGGGTCGCGAGCCAGAGAGGGGGGGTCGCGAGTTGAAATTTAAAAACAATTAAAAATAGCATATGTTAGCCATGATTTTAACACAAGATAAAACTACTGGCTAAATTAAAAATACAACCAAGCAAATAAATAAACAGAGAACAGCTCTTTTGATTTTCTTTCTTTCCGAGTAGCGGTCTCCAACATTAAACCAGGACTGGACTCTGGGCTCCAAACATATTGCACATCCATCTCATTAGGTGAGATTAAGTTCAAATTAAAGTAATGAGTAAATTACTGTAGAATCATGTCATGGCTGTTGTGTTATTTTGTGTTGTCAATATGCTCGTGTTTGGATACGTCTATAGTGCGTGCGCGGTTGCGCGCAATGTTTTTATACGTTTATAGTGGGGTGGGGGGGGTCGCAAGTCACTTGCACCGTTACTTTGGGGGTCGTGGGCTGAAAGTTTTGGGAACCCCTGCTTTAGAGCACAAAATACAATTTATGTACAATACCAATTTGAATACTTTTAACTTGAAACCTTGCAGATTGCATATTGGATGTTATCAAAGGCAGGTATCATCTTATCAAACAACAAACAGAGGGACGCCAGGAAGGGGGGGACATCAGGAACGTCCTGTGTGTCAGGGTTTATGGGAAATGTGGCGTTCATATTGAGAAACAGACAACATATTAAAAGAATGCATCTGTGTTTCTCTCCAGCTTCCTCTCGTGCTCGACAGCCACTCCGGAGGCGTTGAGATCCAGCTGTGGGTCCGGGTCGTCTCGGCGGTCTCGGACAGACTGCGAGAGGTGAGGCATGATCCAGTCTGGTCGGGGGTTCACCGCCCCGCTATACTTAGCTGGCAGGAAACAGTTGCTTCCTCTCGCCCGAGTTGTTACGCACACACAGAAAGTAGGGGGGGGGGG
>NW_022605576.1:1441726-1442446 GCF_008692095.1 Etheostoma spectabile | reverse complement strand
ATTTAGTGCATATGAGGAAGGCTAAATCCAGAACCGATACATCATCATCATGGGACCATCCCTATGGAAACAACACTGAGGCTGAACAGGTGAAGCCTCCACATGTGGAAAAGGTTAACCCTCGTGTTGTCTTCCTGTCAAAATGAAAATTAACCCTTTTGTAGACGTTTTTAAATCAATGTTTTTAATCTTTTCGCGCGTTTTTGTCCCTTTTTCAACACTTTTGACACCTTTTTTCAGTGTTTGTCACTTTTTTGACGTTACGTAACACTAACTTATTAACTTTAGTTATACAGTTATTTTTGGAATTCATGGGCAATAAACCTCATTTGACCCTCATGTTGTCCTCATGTTGTCCCCATGTTGTCCTCATGTTGTCTTATACAACATATATATACAATTTATATTTATTATATAAATATAAATACAGCACATTTATACCAATGTTCTTTTTAATTCCCCAAAATAACATGATTGATTCCAACGCTCTTTGCCAAGTACAAATCTCTACTTTCATTAATTTTGGGTCTTATTCAGTTTTATAGCATTTGAAAACAAATTGAAGTGCTTTTGAAATAGTGTTGAGTAAAAGTTGACATATTTCAGTCTGTGATTATCATCAACATCCGTTCCTTTCATTTTAGTCTCAATAATTCCTAATTTCTGCTTTTCTAACTCAAACAGTGGGTATATTTCCTATAAATGAGGTTTATTGACCAT
>NW_022605576.1:1440716-1441716 GCF_008692095.1 Etheostoma spectabile | reverse complement strand
AAAATAACTGTAATACTAAAGTTAATAAGTTAGTTTTATGTAGGGTTGAAAACGTTAACAAAATGACAAACATTGAAAAGAAGCGTAAAAAGTGTTGAAAATAGGGAAAAGAACATAAGAAAAAGTTGAAAACAGTGATAAAAAGCGTTAACAACAAGCGTTAAGCGTTAAAAGTGTTGATTTTCAATTCTGACGGGAAGACAACACAAGGGTTACACTCTTTTCTCTTCTTATTCCACCTCTCTTCTCCTTTCCCGTCTCTCCACAGTTGTACCAGAGGAACAGCTCCAGGGAGCTTCTCCAGGTCCTGACTCCTCTCTTCCAGAACAATCTGTCCTTCAGGCAGGTGATGGCCGCTGCCTCCAGCCTGGTGTGTGGCTACACTGAGGGCGCTTTCTCCCGGGTCACTTCCTTTAACTGGTACGAGGACAACAACTACAAAGCCTTCCTGGGCATCAGCGGCGGCAGGGCACGGGGCCAGTACACGTACGACAACAGCACCAGTGAGTACACCACATACTGGTCTGACAGATGTTAGAACAGGCATCGTCTCAGGTACTTTAAAGGTCCCATGACATGGTGCTCTTTGGATACAGACCTTAGCGGTCCCCTAATACTATATCTGAAGTCTCTTTTATATAGACCTTAGTGGTCCCTAATACGTGGACTGAAGTCTCTTTTATATAGACCTTAGTGGTCCCCTAATACTGTATCTGAAGTCTCTTTTATATAGACCTTAGTGGCCCCTAATACTGTATCTGAGTCTCTTTTATATAGACCTTAGTGGTCCCCTAATACTGTATCTGAAGTCTCTTTTATCTAGACCTTAGTGGTCCCCTAATACTGTATCTGAAGTCTCTTTCCCAAAATTAGCCCTGGTGCAGAACTACAGCCACTAGAGCCAGAAAGAAAAATGAAAGCTCAGATGGGCCGATGTGGAATCTTGCTCCTTATGACCTCATAAGGGGCCAGATTCCAGATCGGCCCATCTGAGCTTTCA
>NW_022605576.1:1425338-1440693 GCF_008692095.1 Etheostoma spectabile | reverse complement strand
CAAAGGCAGAGCAGGATACCCAGGGCTCGGTTTACACCTATCACCATTTCTAGCCACTGGGGGGCCATAGGCAGGCAGGGGAACTCATATTAATGTTAAAAACCTCATAAAGTGCCATGGGACCTTAAAACAAAAGGCCTTGTTCTTGAGACTAGATCAATGCCTCAGTCCTTGTTTGGAGCAACCAATTATTTTTATTTTGTGTTAAATATCAGTGAATTTTCAGGGATACTGTACTATGACAAACTCCCCGGGTTTCTCCACTATGACTTTAATTACCTCGGCCAAGTGGGATTCCAGTCCCACTTGTGTTAGTTTGCAAGATATCTCAAAACCCTGACCTTTGAATGCAATTTAGATGAAATTCAGGCCATATGAAAAAAAAGCGAATGTTACATTGATGCAGATCTTAATCTAGTAAAATCACTGGGGCGACCTCTAGCCCCCCCAATAAGAGCATGCGCCCCATGCAGGCTGAGGCCTTTGCAGCGGCCCGGGTTTGAATCCGGCCTGCAGCCCTTTGCTGCGTGTCATCCCCCCATCTCTCTCCCACTTTTCCTGTCACTGCGAAATGAAAAGGGGAAAGAAAGCAGTATAGTCACCATAAAGCCATTTCCTAATCCTGTTATGGCTTGTACATTATGGCCCCTTTCAGGAAATGCGTCATTTGCTGTAGGCGCTAACGTTTTTCCTTCTTTCAGGAATTCCTTCTTTCAAGATGGATGGTCGGAAAACTTCATTTTCCTTTTCACCTACAAATACCATCCAGTCGTCACCCCACCAGTATGGTGCACAGTAAATTTGGATGAGCATAGAAACAATGTAACCATTTCCCCCGTCTCGTCGTCCCCTGCAGCTCCTTTCTGCAACGATGTGATGAAGGAGCTGGAGTCCGACCCCGCCACCCGGATTGTGTGGAACTCCGTCAAGCCCATGGTGATGGGACAGATCCTCTACGCCCCCGACTCGCCTGCTGTCAGGCAGATCATACGCAACGTAAGCACTCGGTGGATGCATTATCCAAGGCGTGGCGTAGAACCATGGTTTCATACATTTATGATAGTGGAAATCAGACTCTTAACTCTGTTAACCCTCGTGCTGTCTTCCCGTCAGAATTGAAAATCAACTCTTTTCTTGACGCTTTTTATCAATGTTTTGAACTTTTTCTGATGTTTTGGTCTCTTTTTCCACACTTTTGACGTTTTTTTCAACGTTTGTCACTTTGTGACGTTTTTAACACTACGTAACACTAACTTACTAACTTCAGTTTTACAGTTATTTTTTGAATTTATGGTCAATAAACCTCATTTATAGGAACTTATACCTAATGTTTGAGTTAGAAAAGCAGAAATTAGGAATTTTTTAGACTAAAATTACAGGAATGGATGTTGATGATAATCACAGACTGGAATATGTCAACTTTTACTCAATACTATTTCAAAACCACTTCCATTTGTTTTTTACATGCTATAAAATTGAATAAGACCCAAAATTAATGAAAGTAGAGATTTGTACTTGGAAAAGAGCGTTGTGTGGAATCAATCATGTTATTTTGGGGAATTAAAAAGGACATTGATATAGGACAACGGGTCAGTTTGACTCGAGGACAACATGAGGCTTAATACAAAATTCCTAGCGAGTTATTTTTTTTTAGCATTCTTCAAATAGATTATTTTATTTTTATTTCTCTCTGTTGCAGATTCGTGTAACACAGTATTCTTATTTCAAGTTTCTGTTAGAGAAGACATTTTGCTACATAGTGAGAGAAGTGGGTAGTTAGCAGCGTCATTGAACAAACAAACAAAAACTACTACAACACAAAGATTTTCCCAAAATAGCAGATCTTTAATGATTTCTGCACTGAATTCCCACTTTCTTAATCTTACAATTTCTGTGACTCCGTGACATCCGTAGCTTTGATTTTCCTTGGGGGAGAGCAGACCTGCTGCAGTGAACAATCCCTATAAAGGGGATCAGCTTTCCTCTTGTCATGTCCAGCCCTTTGTATCTAGATGTAGATACGTGTTGGTCAAAGCACTTTGGGTTGGGGCGGGGGTGGGGCGGTGGGTGGGGGTGGTGGTGGTGGTGGTGGTGGTGGGGGGGGGGGGGGGGGGGGGGTTCATGGATGGCTTGGTTGCGATGGAAAAACACAGGCCGATCGGCTGTGGTGACTACCACGCAGTCGACTGGCGCCGTGGCTTTTTTCAGTGTTATGTAAGCAGCAGTGAAGTTCGCCCTTTAAGACGTGTGCTGCACGACACACACACACACACACACACACACACACACACACACACACACACACTTATGTTTCCTCTTTCCTGACCTTTAATGCCCTCTTTGGTTCCCTCTTCCCTTAGATTGGGATGTTAATTGCAACAAGTGATGATTAAGGGGTTAATCCTATACTTTACCAGACCCAAAACATGGCCTCCATACAGGCTCTTTGTTTTCTTCCTCTGACCCTGTCATGCATCAGTGTGTCTTAGAAGAAACTCAAAGTGAAGCACCATTCATATGTTTTCACGCTTTATGTGACTGCTCTTGTGTAAAGATGAGCGATGCAGGTCTTACCTGCACCCCGCCATCACTACTTATAATGTTATAAACAGATGTTAAAAATAATGTAATTCCATGATAATGCGTTATAATGGGATTATTCTAAGTGGTCGTGCTTCAAGGGAATTGATTACATTTGAAATAACAAGCTGGTCATAAGTCACTATGTGGTCCTGGTTTGATTTAAGTAAAGTGAATATTATTAAGTATATGCAACACAGTAAACATTTTGGAATGGGTCACAACAGAAATTGAGCACTCATATCTTTACACAACCTTTTGATGATGACCAACTAAATGATGGGCATTTCACTGATCATGTAATAATTCTCCAGAAAACTCAATTGACGTAAATTATACATGCTACCTAAAACTATTTATATTTTACCTGTAGCTGTATACATTTCACATTTCACAGATGTAATGTTTCTCCCAAACTTTATACTCACTCTAAACACTAAATTGACCCCAATAGTGATAATACGACCTATGAGAATTAAAATATACCATGATTCTTTCATACACAGTGCTATAAGCAGATTATCACATACTATTAGTACGTTATGTGTACTGTAGGATGCATTGTAGACATTAGCAAATGGTGTAATAGAGACTTAACCCAGGGAATTTACAAGGAATTCACGAAAAAAAGAAAATCACAAAAATCGAAGATTATCCATCGACATGGTGTCACTGGCTTCACCCTGCTGACGAAAAACCTCGAGTCAAGCTTTACTGAAAGGCACCATGTTTGGGATGGTTTTCGGACATTTTAGCATACTACTTGGTACGCTTCCATCGGGGCAAAGATGCATCCGAGTAGTGTACAGTATGTCAGGGCGCCATGAGTATTTCATTGAGTTTAGATACTACTTGGAAAACAAGCTACGAGTGTAGACTTTGTTGCAACTTATGTAGGTACATGCTACATTAGGCACAGAATAACCCACATCTTGACCAATTCCAAGATTCCCCTTGAAGAAATCCCCCCCCCCCCCCCCCCCCCCCCCCCCCACCCCCCCCCCCCCCCCCCCCCCCCCCCCCCACCCCCGGTCCTCCTCCTGCTTTTGCCTGCTGTTTTAAACTGCCTCGGGGGATGAGGAAGCACTCACTTGTGGGAACCTGACTTGGATTCAATGCATTCGGCCAGTGGTCACCAACAGCCTCCATTGTCACCCCGGCTCCATTGTCCCCATTGTCACCCAAAATCAGACACACACAAGAGGAAGGCGTTTAATTGGGTGTACTCTTGAGCGCTTTCATCCCCCGCTGCACATGACTGAATACTGAAAAAAGCCAGCCTTTGGTATCTGCCACACAAAGCACTGTACCTACACACCATCCAGGGTTTTAAAGATAAGCGTGCAGTAAATATTTGGCGATTTGGAGCAGAGGGCATTTGTTGCACGTTTGCTGGCTATCTGAACGGGCCCGCGGGAATTCTTTGTGTGAGAATGTGTGTGTTGCCTTTGCAAAGCCTGTTTTCACAGAGAGTTTCATGTGGGAATGGTATGCAGC
Organism: Etheostoma spectabile; assembly: GCF_008692095.1. Lineage (NCBI taxonomy): Eukaryota > Metazoa > Chordata > Actinopteri > Perciformes > Percidae > Etheostoma > Etheostoma spectabile. Next base: position 1,436,616 of record NW_022605576.1, on the reverse strand, counting down.
GGGAGATTAGAAGAACTGCGACAATGCGTGTGAGATTCTAAATGTCGTGTACACATGTGCACGCGCATACACGGGTGGATTTGAAGTTTAGGATTTTATTTCTTCTATACATGAATGCAAAATGTTTGTATTTGCATTAGTTAGGATATTTCTGAACGGTGTGCACCCAGATTTTTGTGCATTTGGGAGAATTGTTTGCATGTGTGCATGTTTCTTTTTGATAACAATTTCACATCCTTCCAATGTTGATAGACCCACCAGTCACACACATACACATGGACACACACACTTCTATCTCTCCTGCAGGCAAACATGACATTTGAGGAACTGGAGAGGCTGAGGACGATGGGGAAGGCCTGGGAGGAAGTGGCTCCTCAGATCTGGGCTTTTTTCCAAGATGGAGTCCAAGTCAACATGATCCGGGTAGGACAGCAATACACTGCAGTGTGACTGAATAATAATAGGTTTGAACAGTACACTCTCAGTGATGAGGACATGTATAAAGTAAGAGCATCAAATCATGTGACTGTGGTCAAAACTCCTTTAATATGCAACCAAATATTGGAAGAGCAAATAAGCAAAAGATGCTTGCCCATCACTGCATTGGATCCTTTTAAGCGAACAGCTGATCCATACCAGCCCTACTGTGCCTGATACAGCAGATCTGAACTGGATCTACCTTTGTGTTGCCACTCAGCTGACATCCAATGCCAAATAATTGTCCCTTTGAATGAGGGGATTGATTATGTTGTTATTCTATCCTCCTTTTCCTCACTGAATACTTTTGCTGAGGTCACAGAAGTTCACAAAGTTGAATACAAACCCTTATCAATATGCCATCTCTTTCCCTTTTCTATCTATCGCCCTCTGTCCACTAGGGCTGCTTGGTTTCAGAAAGAAATATATGCGATTATTTTGGTCAATATTAAAATCACGATAATTTGACATGATTACTCGTAGACTTCTGGAAAGAAGCAACTTAAAATATAGTGGAAAAAAGTTCAATAAATCAACAGTTAAAAAAAAACACCTACGACTGTGAAATTTGACTCAATACTTTTCCTATTTAAACTTTTTTTTTACATTCAGAACACGAGAAAATAAGAGTTTCCTTGCAAAACGCCATGAGCTGAATCATTGGGAGCTGAAATCATTTTAATTTTTGATCTTGTTTGCTTGCGCCTTACATTCGAACTCTCATTATGTCACCTTTACAGTCAATTTGCCTTTATCATTTTTTATCACTTATCCTTCTCTTAAAGGGGAATATTGGTATTTTTCAAATAAATCCAATATTCCCATGTTTTGTGTGTTGTAGCGAATAGGAGCACCATGACACAGGCTGCGATGTAATCCTATGGGGCGATTACGAACCGTTAATGTACGTCCACTTTTTTCCACTGACAGGCTTAAATTGTCATCGTGCTGTAGGCGTCTGACTACATTATCAGTCCTTCCAGGAAAATGTGGAGTTTTTGTGACTGTTGCAGGCAAAAATCCTTAATTATGCGGCATGTTTTCTTAAAAAATGCAAAGGAATATGCGGGATATTTATGCACATTTTTTGCCATGAAATTGCGGGAACTTGTGGTTTGATGAAAAAGAGACTGTTTTTGTCTTGTCGTGTAATTACGTCCCTTCATAATGTTCCCATGGCAACAGGGGAAAATGTCTGCCCTTGTGTGAAGTAAATGCAGCATTTTTCATCTTTCTGCTAAGATATGTGTGACTTTTTTGCAACAAAAATGTGTGGATTATGAAATCATCCAAGCCCTGCATTTTGCATGGAAATCAGCAATTTATATGACGAAAGTGCAGCATATTTAAAAAAATGCGGCCCCCGCATGAATATGCGGACTTTGGCTGATTATGTATTGAATTATGCAATCGAATAATTGCGTTTTTATTGAGGGACTGCATTATGGAAAGATGGAGAAGTTGCTATTATCCTGCCATGCTTTCGTGTGCAACTTACTGATGCTAGGTCAACACCGCAACTTTAGCTAATAGCATTAGCTTACCTCCACTCTGTCTGCAGCGCTCCACTCTTGGAACAGCATTTTTCTTCAGGCAAACGGGATTTCTTCTCCTCTTTGGCTGGAAGGTGTCATCCACGCTTAAAATAGTCACTGCAGACCCGATGGTCTGCAAGGGGCACTGTATAGCGAGAAGACTTAGGATCGATTTTTAGCTGTAGCACAACTAGCCACTACTAGTCACTTAGACACAAATGCATGGGGAAAAGGGCCCAGGTTGAATAACTTTAACTACCTTTTTTGTTCTAGCCTTTTCTATAACAGACTAGATTTGTCTGTTAACAATGTCAATGCTTTGGTTAAGTTGTTTTTTTTTTTGCACATGTGCTTTTTCTTTCCTATTTCCTTTTGGTTTTACTTGGGTAATGGAAGGTTTATTGTGTTCCTACTGGTGTCTTAGCAACATCTTCCTTAAAGGAAAAACACCAAGGGTAAATGAAGCCCACTTCCTTTTGTTTCAGGACACCATCTGCAATCCGTCGGTGATGGATTTCATTGACAGGAGTCTAGAGGAGGCGCCGTTCTCCTCCAAACACATCCTCAACTTCCTGTACAACGGGCCACCAGAGGACCGCCCGGCCGACGTGCCTGACTTCGACTGGCGAGACATCTTCAACCTCACTGACCGGGTCATTCGCATGCTCAACCAATATGGGGATGTGAGTTGACATCACTAAAAGACATCGTTTTAGCATTTGCTACATCTTGTAGAAGGCGAGCAATACCACTGCCTGGATTTTGAGGTACCAGCATGCAGAACTATACTGAAAAGTCAAAAGGGGGCTCCACATCTCTTTAGATGTAAATAAGGTGTCAGGATTGTTTTTACTGACCTCTCTCTTTGGGCTCCGACAGCTGGAATGTGAACTGTTTTTCCACATTTCTCTTCACCTGAGATGTCCAGTTCTAGGACAAGCCTATTCATGAAATAATCCAATTGAGCACAGGTCTTGTTGATTTCAATACCTTGGTTGACTCAGCACTATGTGCCCAACAGCACTCTCAAAGTGATGTGAGCATTTAGATAAGTTGGCTCTGCAGTTTGTCCGCCCGTCCAGAGACAGGGACATCTTCCCAGGTGGGCGAGAGCCAGAGCAACAAACTAGCTGTCGAGTCCCTTTTGTTTACTGCAGATGGAGTGGAGCGTAAAAGAAAAACAGAAAAAAAACATCACAAACCGTCTCTTGTGAAGGCCCTGCACATTTAGTAGACCAATGCAATTTGAAATCACCCCTTTCCATGCGAAGGCTAATCGGGTTGAGAGGCCTACCACACTGCGGGGTGACACGGGGGGCACCTTGTGGCACGGCTGGTTGGATGGTTGGTGCTCTTTGTTATTGTCCAATTTAAAGCTTACAGCACTTGAGTGTGACAGGGAGAGTGGGAACGATTGAGGCCGATTAGCTACAGCTGTCACTCCAGCCACCATCCTTTATAAAGCGACAACAATGACCGTGGGCTTGATGGCTGGTTGGCTGCACGTTGCTGGTATGCATGTGTGTCTCACCACAGTGTTAGGGGGTGTATCTGGGCAAATGAAGGGCCGGTCTCTGAATAATTTGTCGGGTGTGTTTAGTGTACATTGTGTCTGTAAATGCACATATGCATGTATTTTGGATGCAGACTTGTGTTTGCATGGCAAGTTGTGTGTATGTTTTGGGTTTCGGGGGGCATCTGTGAATGGGATCCCAGGGGTAAATTGTTGTTTAGGAGTGTTTACTTTTGGATCAGGTCCCTTTCTATTTGCACTAGTCTACAGTGAATGGCTATATCAGACTCGCTTTGCAGGGAAGAGACAACCACTTCTGAAGCTTCTTGGCATGTGGTTCGCAGTGACTTGAGCCAACACTGGCAACTTTGGGCTTTTCACAATTGTAGCAATGCTAGGACTGGCAATGTCAGTCTATTGGCCGGTAAGTCTACATTTGTCCGGACTAAAATATCTCAATAACATATAGAAAATATTATAGAAATGCACGGCCATTCATGGTCTCCAGAGTTTGAATCCATGAGGACTTTCTGTAGAGCCACCAGCAGGTCAAAATTTCTACTTATCCTGTTAAATATCTACTGGATGGATGGGCATACAACTTTTTACAGACATTTCTATTCATCCTAATGCCTTTTGTGATCCTCTGACCTTTCTAGCGCCACCATGAGGTCTACATTTTTGGCTGAAATCTTTTGACAAAATTAGATTTCTTCTGATGCAATTTGGAACAGACATTCATGTTCCCCCACGATAAATTGTAATCAGATCAAAATCAAAGTGTATCCAATCTCACCTGTACTTTGCTTTTAGTGCTAATTAGCAAATGTTAGCATGATAACACGCTAAAATATATGGTGAACATGGCAGACATTCTATCAGCATGTTATCATTGTCCTAATTGGTAGCCACTGTAACTGTTTTTACTCAGATTAATTTGAACCACGTTTGACTTAACAATGTTAGCAATGTGTCTCAAATGTTTTGAGAAGTACTTTTGATTCCTGGATTCTTTACCCTCAGGCGTCAGTTTGGTTTGAAACGCGTCATGCTTTTTCAGAAGTGCTGGGTACGATGACGCATTCATTTTTCTTTTCTCTTTCCCAGAGGTCATGTTTTGAAAGACGCTGTCATGTAGCTGTCTGATGTAAATGAATACAAATGGATACATTTTAGGTACAGTGTTGCAGTTGTTGCAGTGTTGTGAACAGAGAAGCATGTAGTCACCACAGCAGCGCCTGTGTCTGGGTCCGCCCTGGGGGGATAGAGATTTTTTGTGGATTTGTTGGCATCTGTTGCTCAAGATATATCTATGTGTTATGAACTTTATTTTTTTTAACCAAATTGAGCTTGAGGTTTTTAAAAAAAGTAGAAAATGACTCATCACAAAATCTAATAGGTACGCATACCCACTGAAAACGACGCCTATGTCTTTACCCCTCTGGCTACAGTTATGCTACAGTGTACTGTATGTGAAACTAAAGGTAATAATACTACTAAGTTCCAGTATGTGACGTAAAAGGAAACTGGTCTTGCAGTTAGCTTTCAAAGTGAAATCCAATATTCTGTTGACCAGAGAGCACTGGTGTTCCATCTATACCCAGACGTGATCCTTGTCTAACACCTTTCCGTTTATTTGTCTCTCTCTTGTCCATTCTCCCTCACTCAGTGCGTCCTCCTGGATAAGTTTGTGGCTGTGCCTGACGAGGACGCCGTCACTTACCGGGCCATGGACCTGCTGGAGGACAGCAAGTTCTGGGCGGGCCTTGTCTTCGTAGATATGCACCCTTGGACCACCAATGTCCCGCCTCATGTTAAGTTCAAGATCCGTATGGATATTGATGCAGTGGAGCGCACCAATAAGGTCAAAGACAGGTTAGAATCAAAGTCAAGTGTAAATGATGGCTTTGGTTTATTGGTGATACATTTAAAGACTAAACATGTGTGAATTGTACAGGTATTGGGACCCTGGCCCCAGAGCCGATCCAATGGATGACTTCCGCTATGTTTGGGGCGGCTTTGCTTACCTCCAGGATATAATAGAGCATGGCATCATCAAGACTCAGACTGGAAAGGAGTGGCCACTGGGTGTTTATCTACAGCAGATGCCCTACCCTTGTTATGTGGATGATCTGTAAGTGGAAAATCAGATCATTTAGTAGCTTTAAACAAAATTCAGTCACATTAAACAGCCATAGCAGAATTCATTGTTGACTTTCTTTTTCTTTCTTTTGCCAGTCAGCAATCTTGTTGTAAATTCTGAGAATTATTGTGAGAATCACACATTTCTGGTTCCCGTATCAGTAACTGTGTCCTTCTCTTCCATCTTCCTTCGCTGTCCCCTTCTCCGTCCAGCTTCATGCTGACATTGAACCGCTGTTTCCCCATCTTCATGGTACTGGCCTGGGTCTACTCTGTGTCCATGATAGTCAAGAGTATTGTCCTGGAGAAGGAACTCCGCCTGAAGGAGACCCTGAAGGCCATGGGGGTCACCAACGGCGTCATCTGGTCCACATGGTTTATTGACAGCTTCCTCATGATGGGCACTAGCACCGCTCTCCTCACCGCAATTATCATAGTAAGGAAGGCTTTTTCAAAAAGCTTCTAAAGAGCCTCAGTCCTGCACAATTTAGTTTGTCTTATGCAGCATACCTCATGGGGCCCAAGTGGGGAGAATACTGATAATGCAAAGTATACAGCATATGAATGCAATGCATGTTAAACATGTTAACTTCTCTGGATAGAAATGTCCCGTTTTACTGGGAATCATTACCAGGTGTTATCTCTTGATATATTAATGGCTCACTGGTTGCATACTTATGAATCCTCAATGAATCAATACCATGACATCATGGGAAATGTGTCAACAGCTTTGCAGGAATGGGTTTGCTGGATAATAATTAACACTTGTACCACTGTAATAGTCACAAGTGGCTCAGGTGACATGTTGTCGTAAAAGGGGCTGTTGGGACCTCTACTGGATCATAGTTGAATAGCAGTGATTTAGAAGATCACCCAAATAATGTCTATATTGCATGTCACCAATGTAGTATTTATTAGCCCTTATTTAAACATACATAGGTTTCTATGTTTTGGTAAAATTGTGTATCTTTCACGTCCCCTACCAAGTTTTTTTGTTTGGTTCTCTGCATTAATCCCTAATCCCTAAACAGTCTGTAGGGAATTGGGTTGGGAACCAGGTTGGGAACCGGAGGTTCGCTGGTTCAAGTCCCTGTTTGGACCAAAGTATGGAGTGTAGACTGGTAGCTGGAGAGGTGCCTGTGCACTGTCAAGGTGCTCTTGAGCAAGGCACTGAATCCCCCTCAACTGCTCAGGGCGCTCGTCCAGTACTGGCAGCCCCCCCCACTCTGACATCTCTCCATTAGTGCACGTGTGTAGTGTATAATAACAACAGAGTGTAAATTATAATTTCCCCATAAGGGATCAATAAAGAGTATAAATAAATCCTCTTATGCAGACTCAGTGAATGTTAATTAAAGGCATAACTCTGTGTGTTTCTCTGTCTCTGGTCTACAGGGAGGTAGGGTGCTGAACTACAGCAACGGCGTCATCCTCTTCCTTTTTTTGCTCACCTTCACTACGGCTACCATCATGCAATGCTTCCTCCTCAGTGTCTTCTTCAACCAGGCCAACCTGGCAGCTGCCTGCTGCGGCATTGTTTACTTCGCCCTTTACCTCCCGCACATCTTCTGCTTCGCCTGGCAGGACCGCATCACCAAGGACATGAAGATCTCGGTGGTGGGTGTCCCATCTCATCATCTGCCTCTATCTAGCAAGCATGCTTCAAGTAACATTGCTACTCTGTATGGTGTAATTATTGAATTTTAGCTACAGCACAGGATGTTCAGAATCATTCAGCCTTGACTCCTCCCACTCATATTATCAGATAAAGGACCTGATTTTGAGATTTTACAAAACATTTTTTACCTATTAGATCCCACGGAGCCAAAGCATTATAATGAATCAATCTCTAGACGAAAAGTAACACAGTCTATGTTATATACACTTCATGGTCCTATTTTTGGTTTAAATACTAAATAAGTTATGTTTATTCGGTGACTATGCTTGAAGGACTATTGGCTCTCCCCTCAGAGTCTGCTGTCCCAAGTGGCTTTTGGCTTCGGGACGGAGTACCTGTCCCGGTACGAAGAGCAGGGCGTGGGTCTGCAGTGGGACAACATCCAGACCAGCCCTCTGGAGGGGGATGAGTTCAGCTTCCTCACCTCCATCTGCATGATGGGCCTGGACACTGTGCTGTATGCTGTGCTGGCCTGGTACCTGGACAGTGTCTTCCCTGGTCAGTGGTGACACAGACGTGGATGACAACCTTTGCTTTCAAAACAAATACTCATTTGATTTATTCAGTGGTGGAATGTAACTAAGTACATGTACTCCGGTGCTGTACTGCAGTACCAATGTTGAGCTACTTGTACTTTACTTGAGTCTTTTCTCTTCATGCCACTTTCTACTTCTACTGTGCTACATTTCAGAGAGAAATATTCTACTTTTTACTCCACTACATTCATCTGACAGCTTTAGTTACTAGTTACTTTAGTTACTAGTGACTTTAGTTACTAGTTACTTTAGTTACTCCACTACATTCATCTGACAGCTTTAGTTACTAGTTACTTAGTTACTCCACTACATTCATCTGACAGCTTTAGTTACTAGTCACTTTAGTACTAGTTACTTTAGTTACTCCACACATTCATCTGACAGCGAGTATAGTCACTTAGTTACTAAGTACTTTAGTTACTAGTTACTTTTGTTACTCCACTACATTCATCTGACAGCGTAGTTTAGCACTTTAGTTATAGTTACTTTAGTTACTCCACTACATTCATCTGACAGTTTAGTACTAGTACTAGTACTCCACTAATTCATCTGACAGCTTTACTAGTTACTTTAGTTACTAGTTACTTTAGTACTCCCATACATCATCTACAGCTTTAGTTACTAGCACTTTAGTTACTAGTCTTGTTACTCCACTACATCATCTGACAGCTTTAGTTACTAGTCACTTTAGTTACTAGTTACTTTAGTTACCACTACATTCATCTGACAGCTAGTTACTAGTTACTTTGTTACTAGTTACTTTAGTTACTCCACTACATTCATCGACAGCTTTTGTTACTAGCACTTTAGTTACTAGTTACTTTGTTACTCCACTACATTCATCTGACAGCTTTAGTTACTAGTCACTTAATACTAGTTACTTTAGTTACTCCACTACATTCATCTGACAGCTGTAGTTACTAGTTACTTTAGTTACTAGTTACTTTAGTTACTCAACTCATTCATCTGACAGCTTTAGTTACTAGTTACTTTAGTTACTAGTTACTTTAGTTACTAGTTGCGTCACATGTAGTTTACAAAAACAAAATGAAACTTTAACTAGCTAATATAACGGCCTACATCTGAAATGATTAGAGCATTAAATCCATAATATATAACAATATATGACTCTTTGGACTGTTTTGGATCGTTTCCAGTTTTTTAAAATGTGAGGATTTTTCTGCATTGAGTACTTTTACTTTTAATACTTTAAGTACATCTACTGATGATACTTACATACTTTTACCTAAGTAACATTTTCAATGCAGGACTTACTGGTGGCAGAGTATTTTTACAATGTGGAATTAGTACTTTTCCTTATGTTGAGGATCTAAATACTTCTTCCACCACTGGATTTATTCACATATTCACGACAGCTCATGTATTTGTGTTTTTCTGGTTTTTCTTCCAGGCCAGTATGGAATTGGTCGACCGTTTTACTTCCCCTTCCTGCCTTGTTATTGGATCAACAGTGTGACTCCAGCATCAAGTAAGCCAACTTACTTACCAGTTTCTCTATTCACATACTGGGCACAAGAAAAGATGTATGTTGAGGAGGGAGACTGTTATCCTGTGACGTAACTCCATCCTAAGTTTTAAAATCCTTTCTTTTGTCTTCAAAGACAACAACAAACTGGAGTTGAATAAAAGAGGTTTTCATCACCTGGCCAACAAAGAGCAAGGAGAGCAGCAGAAACGAGAGGAGGAGGAGGACCAGGACCAGGAGAATGACCCGGAGACGGCCCCGACTCTGGAGGAGACAGAGTCATGTGAACACCTGGATCAGCGTGACGGGCTGGAGAAGGAGAACCAGGCTGAGGCGGAGCAGACCCAGGACACAGACGGTACAACCATTTACACAATGGTTCTTACACAGAGTGGTACAATTTGTTACATTCATAACCAAAAAACATAACGCTGTAACTTCCCATCAAGAGCTGCAATCAATCACATGGTATAAGACTATGTGTTATGGTTTTTATCATAACACTTTACAACTTATCTATCAACATCTCTGCTTCTTTGTGATATCTGAAGAACAAATTGCAGCATAATTCCACACATAAGTCCTTACCTATCTTACTAATTATGTTTTCCACTTGGATCTCCATTCAGGATTGAAGCCATCTCTCTATTTGCTCTCACTTCCTCTTTCTGCCAATCAGATTCATTGTGTGGGAACTCAGTGCCCTTGGCTGTGTTTGCACTTGCTGGTATATGTGAACACGCACTGTTAGCGTCTCAGTTTCATGCTTGGTTAATAAATGATGGAAACTGTTTTCTTTACACCATATGACATTCCAGTCGCCTGATGTCATGTGTGTCTTTCATAGCATTTGGGAAATGTACACAAATTAACACTTTTTGTTGCTTTTTCCAGTAATATGGTTGTCTTTGCTGTCTGCAGGTCAGCCATTCTTCGAAGCAGAGCCAGCTGACCTGGTGAAGGGTGTTTGCATCCAGAACCTGGTTAAGGTGTTTGGCAAGAGCTCGGCACCAGCCGTGGATGGCCTTAGCATCAGCTTTTATGAGAGCCAGATCACTGCCTTTCTGGGCCACAATGGTGCTGGGAAGACCACAACCATGTATGTCACACACAACAAGTAGACAATCAATCAAGTCAATCAATCAAGTTTATTTGTATAGCCCTTTACAATAGCCGAAAGGTACCCAAAGTGCTTTACAACAAAGCCATAAAACAATACATAACACATACAAAACATACAGATTCAATTAAAAGTGCTGTAGTGGTGCGGCGCTGCAGGACATTAAAAGCCTTCCAGAAATGCATAGAAATGAGCAGACAGAAGGAGGACACCTGAGGGACAGTATCGCCCTAGTCAGAATTAAATGCTAATTTAAAAAAGTGGGTCTTAAGCTTCGTTTTAAAAAGGCTGAGGTCAGTAGGGGTGCGGATGTCAGGGGGTAGTTTGTTCCACAGTCTGGGAGCAGCGACGGCAAAAGAACGATTGCCCCACTGTTTCAGTCTTGACCCCGGGACCTCTAACAGAAGCTGTTTCAGTCTGGACCTAGGGACCTCTAACAGAAGCTGTTTCAGTCTGGACCTAGTGACCTCTAACAGAAGCTGACCCGAGGAGCGCAAGGCTCTGCCACAATTGCGAAAAGTTAAAATCTCAGACAAGTAAGAGGGGGGGCCAAGCCATAAATGGCGTTAAAAACAAACAGCAGGAGTTTAAAATCAATTCTAAAACGGACTGGAAGCCAGTGGAGTGACGACAGCACCGGGGTAATGTGTTCACGTCTGGACGTATGAAGTATGTAAGTATCATCAGGAAAATGTACTTAAAGTATTAAAAGTAAAAGTACTCAATGCAGTGTTAAAAATCGGGAAGCAGCGTTCTGCACAAGTTGGAGACGAGAAATTGATGACTGACTG
>NW_022605576.1:1423075-1425328 GCF_008692095.1 Etheostoma spectabile | reverse complement strand
AAAGGGCATTGCAGTAGTCCAGTCTTGAACTGATGAAAGCATGGATCGCCTTCTCGAAATCCTGCCGACTGAGAAAGGACTTGACTTTGGCCAAAAGACGGAGCGGAAAAAAGCTTGAGCTGACAACAGAGCTAAATCTCACAATATCTCACATTCTCTGCAATTGACTTTTGCAGTGTTAATATGTAACGAGGGGACATTGTGTTATCTCATCTCTCTTTCCCAGGTCCATATTGACCGGTATGTTCCCGCCCACCTCCGGGACCGCCACCATCTACGGCAAGGACATCCGCACGGACATGGACACCATCCGTTTGTCTCTGGGAATGTGCCCTCAACACAACACCCTTTTTCAGCAGTATGTAACTTTCCACACAGTTAGAATACAGGACTGAAATAGTTTTGGTAGATTGCATGTTATAATGGATCACAATATTCATCCCCGTACAGTGTGATAACAACAACAGCCAAATAATAATAACATCCGTGTAGTACAAGTTTTTAGTTGTAACTGGATTATTCTTGTTCGGTTCTGTCAGTATGACCGTAGCAGAACATATCCTGTTCTACTCGCTGCTGAAAGGCCGCCCAGCAGCGGAGGCCGGGGAGGAGGTGGAGAACGTGCTGCAGGATCTGGGTCTTCCCCACAAGAGAGACGAGCTGACCCAGAACCTCTCAGGTCCGTCTGCTTCTACATCCAAAATAAAGCTGCTGCAAAGTGTACATGGGTCATTCTTTATTGATTTATTGTTGTTTTTAAATAGATGACACATACCTAGAATACACATGCACGCACACACCGCACATACACTGATACAGTGTGTGCACACTTAATGACCAGTACTTTATGATGTTCTTTTCCAGGGGGCATGCAGAGGAAGTTATCCGTTGCTTTGGCGTTTGTTGGGGGGGCCAAGGTGGTGATCCTAGATGAGCCCACTTCCGGGGTGGACCCCTACTCCAGGCGCTCCATTTGGGACCTGCTGCTCAAATACCGCACAGGTAAGACTGACCCCTGCTGGCTAGACCAGGGTATGGAGCCCTAGTGTCATGGTCCTGGAGAGGGTTTCTGCATAGCCCCTAAAGTATACAGATACCAAGACTTTAAATAAGTTTATCACAGTTTCCAATATAATAGTTGCAATGGCCTTCAAATAGCCAACCTGTCCTATATTAGGCTCTACTTATAATTATCATAATCATCATCATGCACATACAATAAAGCACTTATAGGATGACGCCTTTAAATGTGTTGCCATGGACACAACCCATCTGCTAAAATTAGGTAGTAGTTCATACTGCTTTTGAAATATTTTCTTTATTCATTCATTATTTGAATTGTATTTGAATACATTTTTGTCACATTACCAAGCTGTTTGACGTTGCGTATTTGTAATAACTGCCACGTTTGTAGTCTGTAGTCAGCGAAAATATTTCATTAAATGACTTTAGTTCGTATGCTTAATAATTTAATTAACATTAAATCATGAATTAATTAATATTCTTGCCTTCATGTCGCAATTGAAGTTACATGATTAGGTTCCCTTGGTGATAATAAACAGCACATTGCAATTATTTTGGTTCTTACCAAGATAAAAACCTTAGATTTAGAAGTGTTAGATAATTTATCTGGTTTTAGGAGTGAATTTCTTATATTAAGTGTTCAGGTTTAAATGATCTCGCTGCATGGACAGATCATTTCACTTGTTCTGAGGACCTTTTCCCTCAGATTTAGTGTCTTTATCTTGTTGTTTTTTTTGCAGTGCAGCAGTGTAGCTCGTCATGCTGTATTATATGACATGTAGAGGTTAGATGATGACCACAAATAATTCAACCTACACTACCGGTCAAAAGTTTGGGGTCACTTGGAAATTCCCATTGCACTCCATTACAGACAGAACACCAGCGGAGATCAGTCGCATAGTTTTTTACCCAAGGCAGCAGTTTTCACATTACATACCCCACCCCATGTCCATACTAACCCCCCACTGGTCCAACAGAGGAGCAGCTTCTCTAAGAGGCTCCGGCAGCTTCGATGTCGCACGGACCGCTACCGGAAATCATTCCTCCCACAGGCGATAACACTTTTTAACACATCATCACTGGGTGCTGATAAGACTCTGAGACACCACTATACTGCACTAAGTGCAACTTGCACAATAGCTTTATCTACACATTTATCATACTATTTAAGCACATTTTTTTTGTATTCCCAACTTGTATACATTCAAATATTTGTTCTTGTATTTTATT
>NW_022605576.1:1409540-1423065 GCF_008692095.1 Etheostoma spectabile | reverse complement strand
TTATTATTTCATGTATATTGTATGCATGTATATTGTATCCTAGTATTTCTTTTAAATTTATATTCTGTGCTGGGTGATTTTGCTGCTGTAACACTATAATTTCCCATTTTATTGGGATCAATATCTATCTATCTATCTATCTATCTATCTATCTATCTATCTATCTATCTATCTATCTATCTATCTATCTATCTATCTATCTATCTATATCTCTATATCTCTATATCTCTATATCTCTACATCTCTATATCTCTATATCTCTATATCTATCTATCTCATTCCAAAAGGCTTCTCCAATGTTTTTCTAGTTAGTTTTTTTAAATGATATCAGATTAGTGAATAGAATGAGCCTTTGGAACATTAGATGAATGGTTGATGATAATGGGCGATGTATATTGCATTAAAGATCAGCCCCCCCCCCCACTCAGATCAGCTGGTATTCTGTCTATATGGGAGTGGAATGGAAATTTGTAAGTGACCCCAAACTTTTGACCTGCAGTGTGTGTTCTGCTCAGAACAACATCATTGACATCATTAGTTGTTCCACTAAGCCTGTTACCCCAAAAAAACGGTAAAGTTCTGACCTAAAGCTGTTGTGTATAAAGTAATAGACAAATACATAAATTCTAAAGGAGCGTTTAAATATCCCAATCCTGTCATATATATTCTTGGACTTACTAATTTACGATACCACGTTCAGTGCAGCTGTACTGAAATCTCTATAATAAAATTTAATAGTGAGCTTTTTTTCTGCCTTATTTCACAGCACAGCAGTGTTGTTAGATGTTGATTAATGTGTAAAAAAGAAAGTTTGTCCTTCTTTCATATCTGTCTATTTTTCCCTTGGTCGTCGTGTGGCTCTGTCCCACGCTGCAGGGCGCACAGTGATCATGTCCACCCACCACATGGACGAGGCCGACCTGCTGAGCGACAGGGTGGCCATCATCTCTCAGGGTCGCCTCTACTGCTGCGGCTCCCCCATCTTCCTCAAGAACTGCTTCGGCGCTGGCTTCTACCTCACCGTTGTGCGACGAATGAAACATGACACTCCAAAGGTGGGGACTTATGAAATGGGAGACTTGTGTGTGTTTGCGTGCATTAGGCTTTAAATCAGGGGTCTTCAACGTTTTCCAGGCCAAGGACCCCCAAACTGATGGCGAGATGGAGCGGGGACCCCCTAATTATATATATTGTATAAAATGGTGTTATATCAAACTGGTCCTATAGTGCCATGTGTGCATTGATGACTGAAAGACATCTTCTGCCTCCATTTATCTGTTTACTACGGTGTGTTGAATTCATGTTAATGTGTATTTAAAGACATTTCAATTAGTGGAAAAAATTCCCCTGTTGAAGACCCCTGCTTTAAATGGTACAGAGTGGTAGCTTTAAAAGCTAGAAGATGAATTTGGGTTAAAGGGGATTTATTGTACTGCCAGAATTTAATTCTTGTTTGACTAGAACTGCATATTACGTAAAGATATTTAACAACTGACTAATACAACGGTTTCACCTTTATGACTCCCTTGGTGATTTGTGTGTGAAGGAGTCCCAGTGAGACTAAGAGCGAGTTTCCAATCCCATTTTATCCAGCAGGCCAGCTGCGACCGAGCAGACGACTGCTCCTGTAATTGTTCCAAGTGTTCAAAGTTCAAAGTGGACCAGGAGGAGAGGCAGCCTCCAGACAGACAGATGGACGGTATGTTCCAGTATCATGTTGTAGATTTCAGAGCTCGGTGGGCATTTCCAATCTCCTTGAACCTGTTTAAGTCTAAATGAATACTCTAATGGAGCATAATCTCATTGTCATGTTGATGAAAAGCTGTTTTGCTTTCGGTTATAATCAGTCTGCTGTCAACAAGTGGAGTGAAGCATGAAATTGCTTTGTATTTACTAAAGGATAAAAATAGAGAAAGGGTGGGACCTCAAAAGTTTGTTTATGAACTTCTGCCTACTCCTTTTTGAACATGGGAATTTCTTGTTTGAATTACTTATAACACTTTTGGAAGATTGTGCTGAGAAGTACATGACCTTAATTATCTGTTATTTTATATATATTTATACTGTATCTATACTACATACACACACATCTTTGATATGCAGTTTTGCCTACCATCTGATGTGATTTAATGTGTTTTTCTTCTGTTTTTCTTTATTCTCTGCTGGGATTTTGCACACACTCTTAATTTTCTTACAGCAAAACTTTACTCACAGTAACACGCTTCCTGCTTCCTGCATACGTAGAGGTTTACTCCTCGACGCAGCGGGCCAGGGTTCGACTCCGACCTGCGGCCCTTTGCTGCATGCCATTCCCCCCCTCTCTCTATCTTTTCATGCTTTCTGCTGTCCTATCAAAATAAAGGCTGAAAATGCCCCCCCAAAACAGGCCTCCTGCCAGTTGTCAGATATTTCACTATTACTGATGGTGCAGCTTAGTTTACATTCTGTAGTCATTTTCAAAAAGTACAAATAACGAGCAAGCAATAAGACAATAAATGAAACAATAAACGCAATTAGCGAATGATTAATGTTGAAATAAAGCCATCCAAGCCAAGTCATCCTCTACCACTCCTCTCCAGGTAACATGGAACGCATCACCGGCCTGATCCACCATCACGTGCCGCAGGCCCGTCTCATCGAGGCCATCGGCCAGGAGCTGACCTACCTGCTGCCCAACCGCAACTTCAAGCCCAAGGCCTACGCCAGCCTCTTCAGGGAGCTGGAGGAAACCCTGGTGGACATCGGGCTCAGCAGCTTCGGGGTGTCCGACACATCGCTGGAGGAGGTGCGTGGAAATAATCACAAAATTAATAGTAACTGCTGGAATCACAGGACTGCTACATGCAGATGTGATTCATTAGGACAATCAAATGTACATTATAGACGCAGACTTTAAGAAGATAAGACAATAGTTTGAACTGACAATTGCTGCCCCCCTGAATAAGACAGATTCTTAGTTATTCAAGTACAAATTATATTTTGATTTTCAGTGCTAAACAACAATTTGAACAGAAAAGAAGAGTTTTATTGGGACGCTCTTCATACAAACACTACCTGACATTCACCTTTACAGTGATTAGGTCTGTTACACCAGGCTTTGTGAAAAAGAGCATCCCTTATTGACAATATGTCATGACAATAACATGAGCTATTTTTTTGTAGATCTTCCTAAAGGTCACTGCTAATGGGAATGCAACCAACAAGAAATGCATACCAGGTGAAAAAAATAAGAAACGCACAATTTGTTTTTGTAGCACTTTCCGTTTTCCGTTGTCTTTCTCGTCCTGTTGATTTGTTGTGTGTCTGAATGTGTAGTTGTGTCTCTTGTCTTGTGAACTACATTCTTCGTGTCCCACTTTCCAACTCTCCCAGACAAGAAGTCATTGCGACAGATCTGTCGAGCTAGTCTCTGTGGAGACAACAGAGCGGCGGTTGGTATGGAACCACCAAAAGGTGACATTTTTAGCTTACAGCGCAGGACAAATGCTGCTGTTGTGGGAAAAAAAACAAATTCAAGAGGATTTAGAGTCTATTATATGATGTAAGAAGACACCTATTTAACATTCCTTTGTTGAATAAAAAGATTATGTGAAGTCAGCTGAGAAATTTGCTGAATAGTTAGACATGTTGGGTAATCCCTCCTTGAAAACATGGGAAAAAGTGTTTTTCCTGACAACAGTGTAATGCAGAGAGCTTTGGCTTTGGCTTTTAGACTAGTGAGATGTAATGAACTGATGTTTTTATCAGACATATATACTTTGATTCAGATGATATCTGTAAGGATGATGAACTACATCCCTGAGGCAAGTAGAGCACTGCTGAGAGCTTTTTGAACACCGCTCACAGAAGACTATCTAGCATGTACACTGCATGTGCATCAGACTTGACATGAGCTCTGTATTCCAGAGACCGATGGGGCTTTGCACACTAATGGCCAGGGCCCGTGTGATGTCCCAGAAGGCAGTGCGGGCAGGGGATCCTACCAGGTCAGAGGCCTGTGTCTGACCATCAAACAGTTCTTCGCTCTGCTGATCAAGCGGTTGCATCACGCGATGCGCTCCTACAAAGACTTCTTTTCCCAGGTAACCATGCTATAGTGTATCAAACCACTGTTAGTGATCTTAATAGCATTTTCTTTAACTTGCTATATTGTGGATTCTGAATAAGATAAAGCTATGAAAACTAGGCTGGGTACAGTGAATCAGCAGATCTGAATTTTAGAGTTGAATTTCCAAGACAGACCAGGGCCTTGATCCTCATCACTGTACACGTTTGGTCTGGTTTTTAAGTGGCAGATATGTGTCTGTGTTTGGTAGATTGTGCTGCCTGCCAGTTTTGTTTTCCTGGCACTGACCTTCACTCTGATCGTTCCACCTTTTGGAGAGTATCCGAGTCTGACTCTCAGTCCCTGGATGTATGGCAGACAGTACACCTTCTTCAGGTTGGTGTAATGGACCCACAGTGGCCAAGCACTATTTTGCTGATATGAGGAATGAGATCAGTGCAATACTTTCTACTGAATTTGGCTAAAATAGCTAAAACGTCTCTAGTTACATTTTGTGATTTTGTCCATGACAGTAATGAGCGTCCCATGGATGCTCCGATGCGATACCTTGGTGAGGTGCTGTTGGACAAGCCCGGCTTTGGGACTCGTTGCATGGCAGATGAACCACTGGAGTGAGTCACCTACACTGATTTAAACCATTTTGTCGTCCGCCCTCCCCCCCCCAGCCTGCCCTCTGTGCAGTTTTGTTTGACTACATGGGTCAGTTTCTCCCACTGGTAGAGATTTTCCATGCAACAACATCACCACGGAGTGGGAGATGCCCCTGGTTAACCCCGTCCTGATGGACATGCTGGCCGGCCCCGAATGGAGCTCCCTCAGGCCGTCTCCAGACTGTCAGTGCAGCACACCCAGGAAACTCAGCATGCTCCCTGTATGTCCTGCGGGAGCTGGAGGCCTGCCACCTCCACAGGTAGCTGCTCGGGTCACTAGATTCCTTCAGTACACACTATTGTGTATTACGCGATGACTTCTGTATCACTTCCCCTTTTTCAACTGAAATGGCATACATTTAGAGGTCCACTGCTGATGAGTTTCTCATATTGAATGTATTCTTTTGTGTATTAGAGGATCCAGTCAACAGGAGATGTTCTCATGGACTTGACAGGCAGGAACATCTCGGACTACCTGGTGAAGACCTACCCCACTCTCATTAGTACCAGGTATAAGAACCTTCACCTTCACAGCAATTCCAAAAGAAGAACTTTGTAATTCCAAAAAGCAGAAACTGAAGTAATTGTACCAAAAATAGGTAGAATCAATGTATTATAGTTTCTCACCTCTACATTGATCTTAACCTTTGTGTTAACAATCATTACTACGACATAATAAGCCGTACTTTGAATCAAATTAGACCAAAACTAAAAATGCTCTTGCTAAAAAATGCTGTTGGTATTTTCATTAGAATGTTGAAATATATTGTAGTTGCACACAAATGAAAAAACTGTAGTTTTATTACATCAAAGGTTTATTCGAGATGTGTGTATAGTACTCTTACACGTAAACATATATACACACATATAAAACACACACATTTATATATATGTATATATAAATATGTACAGTATATACAGTATGTGTGTATGTAAATGTATACATGTGTATATGTATATATGTATATGGGTAAAAGTGCAACACTGTAAGAAGCTATTAAAACGTTTTAAAAGTACTTTCTAAAGTTGAAATGTTAATCTCTTTCAGCTTGAAGAGCAAATATTGGGTGAATGAACAAAGGTAATTTTAATTTTGTATCCAACTGCTTCATCATCAGTCCACAGTTAGATCCAATGGCTAACTTGTATGTATTTGTATATGCAGTATATGACATGGATGAATGTATTGTGTGTAGTTGTGCAGTACTCCCTCCAGTGGTTGTAATGGTGTGGTACAGTCTTGGACTGCAGTAGCTGGAGTTAGAACTGGGGTGCAAAATTGTCATATTTTATTGAAAATCTCTTTTTTGAATCCAAAATAATTTAATCTTGAAAGTACCCTGAACCGATGTACCCCTTCCATTTGTAGCAGTTATAACATTTCCCCCCTACGCCCTTATCATTAAATAAAAAAAAAAAAATCTTTATCACCCTTTCCACCCCTGATGAGTTTGCACCCCTGTACAGCAAAGCTTTGCAGATGTCAGCAGGGATTTTCTCTCTGTGGTGTCCAGGTATGGAGGCATATCAGTGGGAGGACAGCTTCCTGTTTTAGAGGTGCAGCCAAAGACCATCCAGGATCTAGCAGCACAGCTGGGACGACTGCTCAATGTTACTGGGGTGTGGCTTTATAACTCAAAATGATATTTGTGTGTCACTTTGCTCTTCTGTGATTTCTTCTGTAATTGGGCCTCGAATTTTTCGGTTGCAGGGCAAATACTCCAAACAAATGCTGAAGGACATGGGGACGTTTCTCAGGTACATGGAGACTCCCAACAATGTCAAGGTCAGTCCAGTAAAGCCTTGCCAGCAGGATGAAGCCTTCATCACTGTGATCCACCAGCCTCATTGTATAACACAATGTGATAGACTGCTGTAGTTACAGATGACACGTCTATGTTACCAATCATTAGCCTATAAATCAGCAGTACTCAATGTACATCATTCACTGTCCTCGACAGGTGTGGTACAACAATAAGGGCTGGCATGCCGTGGTTTCTTTCATGAATGTGGCCAACAACGCCATCCTCCGTGCAAACCTGCCCAAAGGAGCTAACCTGGATGAATATGGAATAACCGCCATCAACCATCCTCTGAATCTGACCAAAGAACAGCTCTCTGAAATCACTGTGTGAGTAGTCTGGCTGACCAGATGTACGGTGCTAGGATAAAGCCTGCCGTTGCAAAACAGATAGCGGAGGGAAGGGGCATCCGGGGTCCTTCTACTCCGCTATGTATTTTGCAAGGGCACCATTGCTGCATCCAGGACATAGCGCGGCCCAGGACAGTTGTGAGTTTCTCAAAAGTAGAGCCTGGGTGTGACAACATTTTTTTGGTAATCCAGTCAGTTTTTTTTTTTTTAAAGAGTCTCTGATATTTTCCCTCTGTCTTTTCCCCAGCCTGACCACTTCAGTGGATGCAGTGGTGGCCATCTGTGTCATCTTTGCCATGTCCTTCGTTCCAGCCAGCTTCGTCCTCTATTTAATCCAGGAGAGAGTCACTCAGGCCAAACACCTGCAGTTTGTCAGTGGTGTCAGTCCATTGGTCTACTGGATGGCCAACTTCCTCTGGGACATAGTACAGTGACCCTGTTACCTTATAAGATATACCTGGCAATTAGCATTAAAGTTAATGGCATGTACTAATGGTGCTTATAAGAACTTCAATAGGCTTTTCTGTTTTTTCTCATGACATAGCTTTGTAGTATCTATGGCACGGCAGCCCTTACTGTTTTTATTGTTGTTTCTCCAGTTGAACTACTCCATCAGTGCAGCGATGGTGGTGGAAATTTTCATCTTTTTTGATAAGAAGTGCTTCACCTCCCCAACCAACCTCCAACCACTCATTTCCCTGCTCATGCTTTATGGGTACGTCTCTATCCTTTTTGAGCTCTAACTATATTTGTTACAACACTAAGGTCTATATAAAGAGACTTCAGACACAGTATTAGGGACCACTAAGGTCTATATAAAAGAGACTTGAACGTATTAGGGACCACTAGGTCATATAAAAGAGACTTCAGATACAGTATTCAGCGACCACTAAGGCTATATAAAAGAGACTTCAATACAGGATTAGGGGACCACAAGGTCTATATAAAAGAGACTTCAGATACAGTATTAGGGACACTAAGGTTCTATATAAAGAGACTTCAGATACAGTATTAGGGACCACTAAGGTCTTTAAAGAGACTCAGATACAGTATGATAATAATACAGTAATAGGGGACCACAAGGCCTATATAAAAGAGACTTCGATACAGTATTAGGGCACATAAGGTGTATATAAAAGAGACTTCAGAACAGTATTAGGGGACCACTAAGGTCTATATAAAAGAGAATTCCGATACAGTATTAGGGCCACTAAGGTCTTATATAAAGAGACTTCAGATCAGATTAGGGGACACTAAGGTCTTCTAATAAAGAGACTTCAGATACAGTATTAGGGGACCACTAAGTTATTACATAAAAGAGACTTCAGATACAGTATTAGGGGACCACTAAGGTCTATATAAAAGAGACTTCAGATCCAGTATTAGGAGACCGCTAAGATCTATATAAAAGCATCCAAAGAGCCCAATGTCACAGGACCTTTAACTGATGATCTTTTAATCTGTCTTTTCTTTTTCTCTCTTAGCTGGTCTGTGATACCCATGATGTACCCCATGTCCTTTATATTCAGTGTTCCCAGCACAGCCTACGTCTCTTTGTCATGTATCAACCTCTTCATCGGCATCAACAGCAGTGCCATCACCTTCATCCTGGACCTTTTTGAAGGCACCACAGTAAGACCACCGCAGCTTGTCTCTGTAAATCCCATCTCCCGTACATCTTCCGTATCCCCCTAATTTGGATTTCTCTTTCAGGCTCTGTACAAGTTCAACCAGCTGTTAAAGACCCTGCTGCTCGTTCTCCCCCATTACTGCCTGGGCCGAGGTCTCATAGACATGGCCATGCACCAGGCTGTGACTGACACCTACGCTCGCTTTGGTAATTACACACAACTGCTCATGTATACCTCACAGTCCGGCAAGCAAATACTCACCACCACCATTTCAACACATCAGAAATCAGATAGCTTGCATGTGTTTTTCGCCCCCCCAAATATATTTTTAAAGATTTGATGGAACGGTGTGTTGTGTTTATGTATTTCCTCAGGTGAGGACTACAGCCCAGACCCGTATAACTGGGACTTTATTGGAAAGAACTTGTTCTGCATGGCTGTTGAAGGATTTGTCTATTTCATCCTTAACATTCTATTCCAGTATCGCTTTTTCCTGGATCACTGGTAAGTGTACAGTGGTTACGGAAGAGGATTAGGGCCACTGGTGAAATTTTTATGAGTTCTGACTTTATTCTGACTTTAAACTCAGAATTCTGAGAATAAAGTCAGAATTCTGAGTCAGGAAATGCAGGGATGATGGACTATATTTTCCTCCAGATAAATGGGATGTGACTGCTGCGTAGATTGACGGAAAGTTGATTTACTGACTTGTTGATTTTTTTCCATTGCCAGGATATCAGATTGCCCAAAGCCTCCTATTTTGGGCGAAGATGTAGATGTGGCAGAGGAAAGAGAGCGACTCTCTCAGAGTGAAAAAACAAATTACATATTACGCGTACGTGACCTATCCAAGGTGAGGAAATGTTTCCAAACTATGATCAGTCACCGACAACGGACAACATGCTAAAATGTATGTTCAAAAAAGATTTAAAACTCAAAAATATACTTCAATTTTTGTCTGTATTTTGTTCTTATCTCACGTCCCAGACATACAGAGGAACAATCATCCCTGCAGTGGACCGAATCTGTGTTGCTATTCCACCTGGAGAGGTTTGTGTGCTTAGATCTAAACCGATCCAATTCCAATACATTGTGGTCACTTCATTGTTCATCTGTCATGTTTTTTTTTATCTGATTCTCGGCAGTGTTTTGGTCTACTGGGGGTGAATGGAGCAGGGAAGACCACAATGTTTAAGATGTTGACCGGAGACATTGACGTCACCTCCGGAGAGGCCTCAGTCGCTGGTCACAGGTCAGTCATACGGTATATTGTTTTTACAAATTGGAAGTAACTAATGCTGTCAAACGATTCAAATATTTAATCGTGATTATTCGCTTTAATGTCATAGTTAACTCGTAATTAATCTCAATTAATTGCACATTTTTAGTTATTCTAATTGTCCCTTCATTTCGTGTTGTCCCATTATTTCTTCTCATTTTGAAGCTCTTATCAACATGAAAAGTGAATTGGCTCACTTTGTGCAATGTTTTTTTTATTGAAAACAAGATTGGCCATTATTAGCCTACTGTATGTTCAAGAACCCCCCCCCAGCATATAGCCTACTGTAGTGTTCAAGACCCCCCCCCAGCATATAGCCATGTGTGTTCAAGACCCTCCACAAATAGCCTACTGTAGGTTCAAGACCCCCCCAGTATATAAGCCTACTGTAGGTGTCAAGACCCCCCAGCATATAGCCTACTGTAGTGTTCAAGACCCCCCCCCAGATATAGCCTACTGTAGTGTTCAGACCCCCCCCAGCATAATAGCCTACTGTAGTGTTCAAGACCCCCCCAGTATAAAGCCTACTGTAGTGTTCAAGACCCCCCAGCATATAGCCTACGTAGTGTTCAGAAACCCCCCAGCATATAGCCTACTGTAGTGTTCAAGACCCCCCCCACCCCAGCATATAGCCTACTGTAGTGTTCAAGACCCCCCCCATATAAAGCCTACTGTAGTGTTCAAGACCCCCAGCATATAGCCTACTGTAGTGTTCAAGACCCCCCCAGCATATGCCTACTGTAGTGTTTCAAGACCCCCCCCACCCAGCATATAGCCTACTGTAGTGTTCAAGACCCCCCCACCCAGCATATAGCCTACTGTAGTGTTCAAGACCCCCCCCAGTATAAAGCCTACTGTAGTGTTCAAGACCCCCCCAGCATATAGCCTACTGTAGTGTTCAAGACCCCCCCCAGTATAAAGCCTACTGTAGTGTTCAAGACCCCCCAGCATATAGCCTACTTAGTGTCAAGACCCCCCCCAGTATATAGCCTACTGTAGTGTTCAAGACCCCCCACGCATATAGCCTACTGTAGTGTCAAGATCCCCCAGCTAAGCTACGTTGGTTCAAGACCCCCCCACCAGCATATACCTGTAGTGTTCAAGACCCCCCCCGCATATAGCCTACGTAGTGTTCAAGACCCCCCCACAGCATATAGCTACTGTAGTGTTCAAGACCCCCCCACCCAGCCTATAGCCTACTGTAGTGTTCAAGACCCCCACGCATATGCCTACGTAGTGTTCAAAACTACCCCGCATATAGCCTACTGTAGTGTTCAAGACCCCCCCCACAGCATGTAGCTTACTGTAGTGTTCAATTTCACACTTTCTCATTCCACTTGAAGCAAATAATTCTCACACAATGTCACCATGTCCACAAAAAGGGTAAAAAAAAACTTGAGGGGGGGGGGGGGGGGGAATTGGCATAGCTTGTGGCTCGGCCATAGTGGTACTTCAGGATGGGAGGCTGCGATGATATGTTGATGATGATGATGTGTTCTCACTTTTTTTTTCAATGGAACATTTGGCAACTTTTAAAAAGGAAACTTTCCATCCAGAATCTTATCAGCGTCCATTTTGTCATCTCGCGCTCGCCATCCACTCAAAACGTAACATTACTACTCTTTGGCAGGCTTGCGAGCCCAAACGGCGTGTGCCTGTTGTGTTTCCGGTCTAGCTAGATCCGGTGGCTGTTGTAGTTTTTCTAACGTTACTAGTTGTTGCAACAGCATGTGAAAAAACTAAAAGTTTGCTAGGCCAAAAAGAACGTTAATCTCACGAATAAAAACATTGACGCCGTTAAAATGGGTTTGCATTAACACTGTTAATAACGCGGTTTATCTGACAGCACTAGAAGTAACCAATTTGGAATCATTGTTTAATAGGGATGTTGAAATGAATCATTGCATCGATGCATCGTGATGTAGACCTGGACCATTCTGCATCGATGCATCGTTATGTAGACCTGGACCATTCTGCATCGATGCATCGTTATGTAGACCTAGACCATTCTGCATCGATGCATCGTTATGTAGACCTAGACCATTCTGCATCGATGCATTGTTATGTAGACCCAGACCCTTCTGCATCGATGCAGTGACAGACCATAATCGATTATTGCCTCCTGATGTTACTTGTTGATTTTTGGTCACTGCTTTTTTGTTTTTATCTGGACGTGCTGTGATGATATGTTTCTGTGTTCAGATTCCGCTATATTCGGGAAGTGTCTTATCTAAGCGCAGATACAATGAAAAAGGGGAGTTGATGTATATCTGAATGCTTAAATTTGTTGATGAAAACCATGTGGAGCAATATATAATAATATTGAGGGGTTAACACATCGTGATATTGAATTGATTTGATAATTATAATGGAATCGTGACACCAGTGTTGATTCCCATCCTTGTTGTTTCCCCCTAAATCTTCAGCATTTTAACCAACATCCTGGACGTCCACCAGAACATGGGATACTGTCCACAGTTTGATGCCATAGACGAGCTGCTGACAGGTAGAGAACATCTGCACCTCTACGCTCGTCTCCGTGGAGTTCCGGAGCCGGAGATCAGCCGGGTGAGCTGCAGCTTTTGCCGGGAAATAAAGCCCTTTAAACTGGACATTTCAGTTGTAAGCAGTACTGTAAAATGACAAAAAAGATCAGTGTATCTTATCTGTATAATCAGGTGGAAAGTAACACGTTACAATTACTCACATTACGGCAATTGAGTAGTCTATTTGGGTACATTTTAAAATCTGTAATTTTGCTTTTTTCTTTAAAGTATTGTGCTTTGTTACATTTTCAGTCACATCCGTTACTGAGTTTAAAAAAAAAAAAGTGCAAGGAAAAACTCGTAAACTGTGAAAACACGCTGGATTAAGTCACTGCTAATGCAAACTGAACATTTCCTGCCGCTGCACCTTCACATTAAAAGCATTTCACTGGCAAAACACAAGTTGACTTTTATTATGGAGTGGTCACAGGAGATTAGGAGTGACGCTCTCATTCATCAAAAATGCAACAATCATAGTCTAGAAATAACACTGAAGCGAAGACATTCTCAAAACCTTTCCTTTTAACATGAAAGGTCTCTTACGTTTCTTTTGCGCCGTTGCTTTGACAAAGTATCTGTCAAAAAAACTAAAGTCGAAAGCACAACATGGTTTTGTTCCCTTATCAAATCACAAAAGGCCGCGATTTACTATAACAAGGATCTGTCAAAGAAGCAGGCCTATAATAAGTATAAATAAGATATTAAATCAATATAAATGTTGTTCTTAGAGGTTAAAAAGTAACTAAGTAACTTTTACTGAGAGTACATTTTAAATGAGCTACTTTTTACTTTTACTTGAGTAGATTTTAATACGTGTAATTGTACTTAAGTAAAAGTTCAACAAAGTAACAGTACTTTTACTTAAGTAGAATGTTTTTGTACTCTTCTCACCTCTGTGTATAACGTATGTAATGTTGATGTTTAAAATGAGAACAAGCCTAACTTAATCATCATCGGGTGCGGGAAGTTGAAGTAAGAACAAAGAGGAATGTAAAAGTGCTACTTTTATTTAAATTGCATGCAGAATAATAATTCCTTTACCAAATGCAAATACATAATTTTATCAAAAACACCAGCAATCAGCTGTTAGAGACAGCTAGTCTTAATGTGGGACTGTTGTTCAAAGAATGAAACAAGTTCAGTCAGAAACCCTGCCATTTTGGAAACTACAAAGGGTACATATTGGAAGGGGGGGGAATCA
>NW_022605576.1:1402621-1409530 GCF_008692095.1 Etheostoma spectabile | reverse complement strand
GATACGATATCATCACGATACTTATGCCACAATACGATATTATTGCGATTTTAAATATATTGCAATATTCTGCAATATATTGCGATCCTTTTTTCCAACTTCTAATTTTTTCCAATTTCAAATGATGTCCCCAAAAGGAAACTTTGTCAACATCTGTGTTATCTAAAAAGAAACATTTCTCTGTTTGTTCATATCACTTCAATCTTATTGCTGCAAAATGACCAACACATATAAAATAAAAGGTCCATACTTGTTGTCTGTGTATCCATACATATTGTTTCTCTCTCTCTCGCTCTCGCTCTCTCTTTCTCTCACCCCCAACCGGTTGAGGCAGATGCCCCCCCCCACTCTGAGCCATGGTTCTGCTCGAGGTTTCTGCCTCTTAAAGGAGGTTTTTCCTTGCCTCTGTGTCCCAGTGCTTGCTCTTGGTGAACTGTTGGGTTTCTGTAAATAACATCCCAGAGTCCGGTCTAGACCTGCTCTTTATGAAAATTGCAATGAGATAACTGTTGTTGTTATTTAGCGCTATATAAATAAAATTGAAATTGAAACATGTTGCCAATATCCCGATACTATACTCTATCGATTTCTTCCCACACCCCTAGTACATGTTGTCATTTCAATCTGCCACACTTTTTCCCTCTGTTAAGTGTGCATATTTACTGAAGTTTGGCTGCATTGTGACATGAAGCACTTACAGTACCCTCCTCGTGCTCAGGTTGCAGAGTGGGCCATCCAGAAGCTGGGTCTGTCAGAGTACGCAGGCCAAAGTGCTGGGACCTACAGTGGGGGTAACAAGAGGAAGCTCTCCACAGCCATCGCCTTCATAGGCTGCCCTGCACTGGTGCTGCTGGTGAGACCAACACCAATGACACTGCTTGGTTTGGATCGGAGGTTTAGGAC
Source organism: Etheostoma spectabile (assembly GCF_008692095.1). Taxonomy (NCBI): domain Eukaryota; kingdom Metazoa; phylum Chordata; class Actinopteri; order Perciformes; family Percidae; genus Etheostoma; species Etheostoma spectabile. Next base: position 1,408,627 of record NW_022605576.1, on the reverse strand, counting down.
GGGGAGCGCAGTTACGCGAGCATGGTTAGGTTACAGAAGAGATGCAAAATGTTTCTGTGTATTTATTTATTACTGTGTCTCAGGATGAGCCCACTACAGGCATGGACCCTCTCTCTAGACGCTTCCTGTGGAACTCCATCATGAGTGTAATCCAGGACAGACGAGCAGTGGTCCTTACCTCGCACAGGTAAACTATCTGGTGGGGATGTTCCACTGTCACAATGTACAGGTGCATGCATATTTATGAGCACAGATTTTAATTCTGATTTTGCCATCTGCTTTTCCAGTATGGAGGAGTGTGAGGCGCTGTGTACCCGCTTAGCAATTATGGTTAATGGATCCTTTAAGTGTTTGGGAACCATTCAGCATCTCAAATACAAGTTTGTAATGTTTAATTCCATCCCATATCATATCAAATTTAAAATACACTTTGCAACAATGAAAATAAATCAAATTTCTTTTGTCTTGCATCAATGTGAACGTAGGTTTGGTGACGGCTACGTGGTGACCATGAAGATCCGGACAGCTAAGCCCGGTTCGGCCGTAGATCTGAACCCTGCCGAAGCCTTCATGGAGAGCACCTTCCCTGGCTGCATCCAGTGTGAGAAACACTACAACACTCTACAGTACAAGATCTCCTCGTCCTCACTGGCTAGGATCTTTCAAATGGTCCTGGTTAACAAAGACAAGCTCAACATAGAGGACTACTCCGTGTCTCAGACCACTCTTGACCAGGTAAATTAGCATAGGACCATGGTCTGGTACCGAAACATTGCCTAATATTAAACTTTGTACCATTTTTCCAAGTTAGACAGTGTGCGGGAGTTTTCTTGACCTGGTGGTCTCGCTCTAATGTACCTGTCTCAGATATTATTTTTTTGGCTTCAAATGCCAAGCGATGCCTTATTCAGATATGTCAAATAAGCATAGCCTCAACACTTTATTGACAAAGCTTTTTAAATTTAAATCCCTTCCCCACAAAGGAGACCAAGCAAGTGGTGTGCACATTGCTGACTATTCGTCAGATATCAAGATGTTTGTCATATTTAAGCCATCCCCCTGAAGGGTCAAACAAAACATTATTTTATTCTCTTATGTCCTCTGCCTTACATTGACTATCACGTTTTGTTTTTAAAGTTTTGTTTTTAAATCTTTATGACTGAGCCAGTCATAAAGATTGGCTCAGAGGACAATAGGTTGATCCTAATGTTTCTATGTATTTCTGCACCCTGTAGGTGTTTGTGAATTTCGCCAAGCAGCAGTCAAGAGAGGATGACGCCATTGTGTTGCATCCAAAAGCGGCTGGGGCACAGCGATATATTGAAGGTGCATCCTTCAAGTCTTTGAAGAAGTGAACTTAAGTCAATGAGCTCAACTGGAAGACAGTAGAAAGTCTTTTTTATTTTAGGGGCCGCCGTGTCCGAAGAATGCGCCCTATGGATGTGTGTGTGCACAGAACTGAAAGGTAGTCAGGAGAACTCCAACCTCCTCTTCAAATGAGACCGTCTATAGGAGATTCTCTGCAATGTCATCATGGCGTCTTGCAGAGGTTGCAGAGGATGAATCCATTTTTTTCCTCCATACTTGAGCAAAGATGTCTGTCATTCTCATCGTCATTTGGAGTCTTTGGAACAGGGCAGTGCTTGTTGAGCCATTATGTGGCGTTACCTTGAAATGCAGTTTGTAAAGGAGGCAGCCCCTTAAATAGGACATGACATGTTATGTTTGACGGTACTACTTTGCTTTTCCAGTGACCAGGGTTAGTGTGGAGCATTTCTGTGCCTGCTATATGTTCCTCACTCCGCTCACCTTCTAGGCCTTGCAAGTTAAATGAAACGGAGCTTGAGATTTATGACAAGGACCATGACTTTGATTGATGACATGTCAAAAAAGTTCAGTATCAAGTTGTAATCGGAATGTGATGAAAGCATAGGTCCTGTGTATTTTTTTTTGCTTCAGATGCCAAGTGAGATCATCTTTTTTTTGCCTTCTTTAGATATGTGAAATAAGCACTCCGAGAAGCAAAGCATCGGCACTTTATTGACGCAGTTTTAGTTGAAGCATCATCATTTTTAAGATGTTCTACTAGTGCAATACAGCCCATGATTTTCATGAAATCCTCACGCTGCTATGAAATTCAATTTGATTTCATGTGAAATATTTATGCCAGCCAATCTTTGCGCTTAATCACATGAAAGGGGCATCATGTCAAATAAAGTTACATTTTTCCTTACGATGTGGACCTCTTCCCCTCCCCCTCCCCAAGACAACCTGTTTGATTTGTTTTACACTTGAGATTACTCTCATTCATATTTATACAAAACTGTTTTTAACAGTTAAATAAAACCTGAGATTAGAGCCATTAGAGCTGGGGAACAACAGTTACCACTGACTAACTGATAAGCCCTTTACATATTAATGCCAGAAGATACACTTCTACAATATTGTTTCCATTTCTCTGAAGAAAACATCTGAGATATACGGTGAAGAAGCCTAATATTAGCATAATTAAATGTCAGCTTTATCAGCTTTCCTCCTGAGAACTTAAATGGGATGTTGCACTCTCCAATAGATGCCATGACATTTTAAATTCTAGTTTCCATAAGCACTTCATTATAAGCTAGAGTATATTTTACTTCTTTCAGTTTATTAGTGTTGTGTGTTAATGGTGTGTGTGGGCTGGTTTGAAAAAGGGTTGCTTGGTAAATGCTTCCTTTATATCAAAACTATCCAATGATAATGTGTAACCAGGGTTAACACAGCATAGAGAATATGACAGATGTATGTAATCTCATTACTGACTTCATATCACAACATCACATCCCAGGAAGAAACTAAAACACATGTTAAAACCGGACAAACAATTCAAATGTCCCCAGCTGTTTAAAGCGACAGTGCGTAGTTTCTGTCGCCCCCCCATGAGGAATTCTAAGTAACGACAACAAAACTGTCGGCACGTCCACGTGATACAAGCCTTCCGTGACCGTGCCAACCCCCTTCCACGCAGCTGCTAGTAGCCAAGGAGGACACAGAGGATTAAAGACAACATGATGGACTCTTCAGAAGAGGTCTTTATCTTCACACATCACGCCAAAATCTTCTGAACATAGCCTGATAGTCTTAACTAGCTTTGTAGCAACTCATTTGGCAATGGCTTGAATCTAACAAACGTTCAATAATATCAAAAAGTTACGCACTAAAGCTTTAAATGCTCTAGTATATTTCCAAAATATTATTGCTCCCATTCCCGTTCCAGTTCATAAAAACAACTTGCATTGTGCTCGCTTAAGCTGCAGCAAACCTCTCTGTTTTAGCAAAAAACACTTGAGGAACAATATTTCATGTTTTGGATCCCTATCAGAGAATCAGGGGGATAATGGCCATCCGGAGTTTTGGGTAGTCCTTGAACTCCCTGCTGTAGGCTCTGTGCTTCCCCTTGGCCCAGATAGTCATCTGAATGAAGCCTAGTAAAGTGTACAATGCCACTAGAATCCAAAACATACACGTATTAGAACACTGACATGTTGGTGCAGTAAGTGGATTTATGTTGATAATGTACTGTATATACCTGGGAGACACTGGGTCATGATGGAGAAGCTCACCCAAGCTCCGACCTACAGTATGTATGGGAGAAATATACAGGCAAGCAGAGAGGTAAATACATAAGCAATGGTGATATCCATTGCTATAATGAATTAGACATAATGTCTATTACCTCATATGTGTAATTTGGACAGGATACAAAGAAAAATAGCCATGTGAAGGGGTTCTTCGTTGGCGTAGGAAACCGTCTGCTCCCGGACCCTGTGATACAGTTTCATGAAGAAGAATTTATTAAATTTATATAACGTTTTATTTTAAGTAGCAGTTCTGAAAATATTTTGTAGACTCCTATGGCATCCCAGTTTTATGGTGGACCGACCAAAATAGTGTTAGCGTGGAGTACTGAGGACTGAGCACATGATCAAATGGGAACAATTGAATGGTTTTAGATGGTTTTGGTATCAAACAATTCTGAATTAATGGACTGGACAACGTCTTGGTGTGTTCAACTCACCCTCTCCTCGGAGATAAGTAAGAGTCAAGTGAATGGAGAAGTTTCCAAGTTCACACATCTGGAAAAGAAACAGGTATTTGTCACCTTATTGTCTGTCATACATCCATGGTCACTGAATTTATGTTTATGAAAACCAGTATACGTACAGCAAACATGACTAGTGCATAGTTGACTTGTAGTGCTCCATATGCTGTGAAGAGAGACAGGCTGGTGTTGATCAGCTGCAGAAAATCAAGACAAACAGCCTTGTGTGTGTGTATGTGTGTGTACATTGACTTACATGGAGGCGTGTAAAGAGGGTGGTTGATGTAGTATGCCAACCAAGCTGAGAAGCCCCAGTAATAGGTACAATTCTGAGAGAAGAAACAATACGGATGTACAATGACACAAGAAAAATAGGTAACCTTTGGAATGAACATTTATGCGCTGAATCCATAAAATGTGGTCTGACTTTCAAAGTTCAACGTCCCTATAATATAGTTGGCTGTGTCTGTACAAAGACACTTAAAAGAAAAAACTAGAAGGGTGTAGACCTCCATCTGACAATGTTAGTAAAGTGTGAGTTTTTTCGTTTCGGAACTAAGTTTTCCAGTTATTCTGGCACCACACAAGCGCAAAAGCCCTATCTAGCAATGTAAACCAAGGTGAAAAATAATTTCTATATCCGCTCCATGATACAGATCTGCTCCAAAATGTAATGGGTTCTTCCTTGGCCCATGCTTCACCCTTCCACCAACTTTCATTAAAATCAGACCGTTTCCTTTCTTCTTCTTTTTTTTATTCCTACTGAAAGACAAACCAACAGACAATCCGACTAACTGAACCTGAAACATAACCTCCTAAGTGGAGGTAAATAATAGTGACTTAATTAAAATAAAATGTCACTTACTTTGATTCAATTTCTATTTGTATAGTAAACGCGCAAAAAAGAAGACCTCACGTCATCAACACACTGAGACTGTGACACTTTGTGAAAGAGGTGAGCACATGATCAGGAACTGTTCTCATGTCCTCACCCTGACCATTGTCCCGAGAGGCATGGTCCCATGGGAGAAACGATGCACAAAGACAGTCTCCATCAGCCTCTTCATGTAGTGGAAGGTGTGACAGGCACAGGCCAGTCTGAGGGACAGAGAGGGGGGGGGAGGTCAGAAGTACAGTATGCACATTCAAATGAGGTGCTTCCATTCAGCATACTTAATCACACTATTTCTGCAAGTTTTAGATGAGGAAGAATTCAATTTAAATGACCCCCCCCCCCCCATGTGCCAAAGTGGGTCACTGCAGCAACGATGATGCACTCAGCAAAGAAAGTGCATCATAGTGCGACTAATAGCACAGTAGAATATTACAAACAAATGCAGCTAGATGCAACAGCATCAAGAATAATGGTATAAATTACTGAGGAGATATGATAAAGTGTAAAACATTTAGGGTTTGAACATTTCTTTTAGGTATAACAATAAAATAAAACACCCCCGAGGAGCGATTGTGGATCAATAAGCAGATCAACACGAATAAAAGAGAGTGTCCAAACCATTCTGCATCAAATTTAGATTTTTCTTTGTCATATTATCTCATAATTCAGTTAGTTTTCAGATTCTACAGAGCCGGACACAGCAAAAGATGTCATTCCATATTTAGTGAAGCATAAAATGGCACTTACGAATGATCAAACCTTAGTTTCACATTTTGAGAAATATGCTTTTCCCCTTTCTGACAATTGATAGCACTCTCATGTCTGTATGGTATATTAAGCTACAGTTGACAGCTTATTACTTAGCTTAGCACAAAGACTGGAAACAGCTAGCCTAGCTTTGTCTAAAAGTAACACAATCTGCATAAAAGCACCCCTGAAGCTCATGAACACAACATCAACGAACAGGAAAAAAGTTATGGTTGTATGAGGGTCATCCACACACACACACACACACACACACACACACACA